>NC_063054.1:7254581-7554581 GCF_018812025.1 Megalobrama amblycephala
CACAATTATGAGAAATAAAGTTGTGATTGTGAGGAAAACTTCACAGTTATGAGAAAAATAATGTGATTATGAGGCTTAAACTCACAATTATGAGAATAAAGTTGTGATTGTTATACAAACTCAATTATGAGAAATAAAGTTGTGATTGTGAGGCATAAACACAATTATGAGAAATGACATTGATTGTGAGGCATAAATTCAAAATTATGAGAAATAAAGTTGCGATTGTATGGCATAAACTCACAATTATGACATATAAAGTTGTGATTGTGAGACTTAAACTCACAATTATGAGAATAAAGTTGTGATTGTGAGACAGACTCAATTATGAGAAATAAAGTTGATTGTGAGGCATAAACTCACAGTTATGAGAATAAAGTCATAATTGTGAGGCATAAACACAATTATTAGAAATAAAGTTGATTGTGAGGCATAAACTCAATTATGAGAAATAAAGTTGTGATTGTGAGACAAACTCAATTATGAGAAATAAAGTTGATTGTGAGGCATAAATTCAAAATTACGAGAAATAAAGATGCGATTGTATGGCATAAACTCACAATTATGATAAATAAAGTTGTGATTGTGAGGCATAAACTCAATTATGATAAAGTTGTGATTGTGAGGCATAAACACAATTATTAGAAATAAAGTTGTGATTGTGAGACAAACTCAATTATGAGAAATTAAGTTGATTATGAGGCATAAACACAATTATGAGAAATAAAGTTGTGATTGTGAGGCATAAACACAATTATTAGAAATAAAGTTGTGATTGTGAGACAAACTCAATTATGAGAAATGAAGTTGATTGTGAGGCATAAACTCACAGTTATGAGAAATAAAGTTGTGATTGTGAGGCATAAACTCACAATTATGAGAAATAAAGTTGATTATGAGGCATAAACACAATTATGAGAAATAAAGTTGTGATTGTGAAGCATAAACTCACAATTATGAGAAATAAAGTTGATTGTGAGGCATAAACTCACAGTTATGAGAATAAAGTCATAATTGTGAGGCATAAACACAATTATTAGAAATAAAGTTGTGATTGTGAAGCATAAACTCACAATTATGAGAAATAAAGTTGATTATGAGGCATAAATTCACAATTATGAGAAATAAAGTTGATTGTGAGGCATAAACTCACAATTATGAGAATAAAGTCGTGATTGTGAGGCATAAACTCACTTATGAGAATTAAAATTGTGATTGTGAGGCATAAACACAATTATGAGAAATAAAGTTGTGATTGTGAGACTTAAACTCACAATTATGAGAATAGTCATGATTGTGAGACATAAACTCAATTATGAGAAATAAAGTTGTGATTGTGAGGCATAAACACAATTATGAAAAATAAAGTTGTGATTGTGAGGCATAAACACAATTATGAGAAATAAAGTTGTGATTGTGAGGCATAAACACAATTATGAGAAATAAAGTTGTGATTGTGAGGCATAAACTCACAATTATGATAAATAAAGTCGTGATTGTGAGACTTAAACTCACAATTTTGAGAGTAAAGTCATGATTGTGAGGCATAAACTCACAATTACAAGAAATAAGAATTAGTAATAAAGTCAGAATGAAAAAAAAAAAAAAAGAAGAAGAAGACTAGAAATAGTTGGAAGTTGGAATTCTAAGAAATAAAGCCTTTTTTATAATTATTTAGAAACAGAAACAGACTTCCATATTAAACAGAAGTCCCAGGGCTTCAGTGCTGTATGTAAATATTCTGGTCACAGGGCTTTTTTAATATTATATATTAGGTTTTGTTGTTGATACCTTTTGGCAGTTAGAATATAGTGCACAAAGCCTTAGAAATCAATGTTCTCAAATAACGCCTCTAAACGCAGACACAACTCAAAAAAAAGCACCTGAAACTGCAAACGCAATACCACTGAAACCAGCAAAGCATAATATTGATTTGTCTTAACTTCAGGGGCGAGACATATTGCTTTCATACGGAGGATTTGACGAGTTAGGAATTACACAGTCATTAAAGTCTTCACACCTAGCAATGCTGGAATTTGACCTCTGTGGTAAAGGAGAGCGCTATAATTGGATGCTGTTCTTTGTTCTCGTGTCACTCACACAGAATGGAGATGAGAAGTTAATTATTTCGCTCTTAAATGCCAGAGCGCTTTACGGCGGAGCATGATTAGCTTAAGGCGCTTGTATTATAATGAAAGTTTTGTGACTTTTGTGGGAGTCTCATAAAAGTTAACTGTTTCACTTTTCTCATTAAGTACCAGTCAGCTTCGATTTCCCGTCTGAACTAGGAATGGCAGGTCTGCCGACGGGGTCGAAATATAAATTACAGCTGAATGGAATTACACTGTTGGTGCTGGTCAGACATCTGTATTTTAACTGGCTAATGTCCATATCCCTCCGGGTCTTAGCAACATGCAACCACGAAAACACAAATTTATAGCTTTGTGTAGACGTACACACACACTAACGTAGACACGTGTTTCCGTGAACGCTGCAAGCGCATTTCAATTGAGATTTCTGTGCGTATGATGGCAGAAACAATATTTAGCAGATGAGATCAGCCTGTCCAACCTTCTTTGAGGATCCACATGAGAAATGAGCTGAATATATTTAACTTGGCAAATTCCTGAAGCTAAAGCTACGCCTGTCTATTTGTTCTGTCTGATGATGCTTGTTTTGCTAAAAGCAGCTCTGCCAGCATCAGCTAATCATAAAAGGTTATAACTCAGGAGACAAAAAAAAAAAAGAAGTGGAAATACTAGTCTTTTTATTCATTTTAATGTCAAAAGCATTGCAGTTTGATTTGAGAGCCAGTCCTATGTGAGAATAGAATTTTATCTGAAAAAAAAAATAAAAAAAATGAAAAAAGAAAAGAAAGAGGTACAAGCATGTTTGTGTCAGGTTTTTTTAAATATTATTTATTTTTATTTATTTATTTATTTTTTACTTGACAGATTTAAATGTTTCTTTTTTATGGAAGCTTGTTTCTGCCACTAAATTAAATAAATAAATAAATAAATAAATAAATAAAAATGGTAATTGCGACTTTTATCTCACAATTCTGAGTTTTTTTCTCACAATTGCAAGTTTACATCTCGCAATTCTGACTTCTTTTCTCAGATGTGTGAGATATAAACTCACAATTGAGAATTATGTCAGAATTGCATGATATAAACTCAAATGCAAAACAAAGTCAGAATTGTAAGTTATAAACTCACAACTGCGCGTTATATGCACAATTGTGACATAAACTCGCAATTCTGACTTTTTCCTCGCAATTCTGACTTTTTTTCTCGTGTTGTGCGATATAAACTTGCAATGGCGATTTACAAAGTCCAATTCTGAGGATAAAAAGACTGACTTTTTTCTCAGAATTGTGAGTTTATATCTCACAATTCTCACTTTATAATTCACAATTCTGACTTTATAACTCGCAATTGCATGTTATAAAGTCAGAATTGCGAGATATAGGCCTAAACACAATTCTGAGAAAAAAGTCAGAATTGCTAGTTTATATCTTACAATTCTGACTTTATATCACACAATTCTGACTTTGTAACAAGCAATTGTGACTTTGTATCACACAATTCTGACTATATCTCACAATTCTGACTTTATAACTCACAATTGTGTTTATATCTTACAATTCTGACTTTATAACTCGCAATTGTGTTTATATCTCACAATTCTGACTTTATGACTCGCAATTGTGAGTTTATATCACGCAAGATAAAAAGTCGCAATTATACCTTTTTATTTATTTTTTTTACTCAGTGGTGACAGCAAGGTCAAATTGAAGGTTAAAAGTTCTTGGAAATACATTATATCATATATTCATTTGTGCTTTTTAAATGATTGTATAAACTATATATATATATTTTTTTTACACTTGTCCCAAACCCAGACTTAAATTTATTTGTAACTGCTTTACATGTTAATTGTAATGAATTAAATTATTTTTAATTAAATATATTGCTAAAACTGTTCAAATATATACAAATATAAAAGAGTACAATATACAAATAACAACAAATAATATTTGTTTTAGTGAACAATTTTGCTACTACTAATAATAAAAAAAGTTTTATCAAATGTTAGTGACCAATCAGAGAGCAGTTTCAGTGACGAGCTTGATATGAAATGTGACCATGGACCACAAAACCAGTCATAAGGGTCAGTTTTTTTAAATTGAGATTTAAACATCACCGGGAAGCTGAATAAATAAGCTTCCCATTGATGTATGGTTTGTTATGATAGGACAATATTTGGCCGAGAAACAACTATTTGAAAATCTGGAATTTGAGGGTGCAGAAAAATCAAAATATTGAGAAAATTACCTTTAAAGTTGTCCAAAAGAAGTCCTTATCAATGCATATCCACTCACAAAAATACGTTTTTGATATATTTACGGTAGTAAATTTACAAAATATCTTTATGGAACGTGATCTTTACTTAATATCCTAATGACTTTTGGCACAAAAGAAAAATCGATAATTTTGACCCATACAATGTATTATTGGCTATTGCTACAAATATACCCGTCCGACTTATGACTGGTTTTATGGTCCAGGGTCACAAATATCAAGATATGTGATATGTGAAGAAAACAATGCAAAGTCAAGGTCAATAACAATTGTAGGCAAAATATTTTGACTGTGTGTCATTTCTTAGCAACAACCCCATACACACACACATTTCATTTAATGCTTTGTCATTTACTAATTGTTATTCTCATTTACTCTGTATATGTTATCGCCAATAACAACTGCAATCTGGAGACCCACAGGCTGCTGACATGCTTGATGCACAGTTGCACAAACACTGAGCCCATGAAGTATTTAGATGCATTAAATGTTTACTTGTCACACACTCTTTCAAAAATTCTAAACGTCTGTTTGCCCCTGAGGTTATGAACCAAAACAGAGGCAAGTGTGGAATGAGCACTTTAGTCTTTCAATTACTGCAACAGCAGGGCACAGACAGGGTTGAGCGCTGACCATGGGTTGATGCCAGGGAGTCACACAAATGCCTCATGGGAAGCTGGAGCCTTTTTGTATTTTGAAAGCAAATGTTTTTATTTAGCAAATATTATAATTTTTTCAGACCTGCTCTTACATTTGCAAGTCACATTCTGCTTGACTCTTAAATACTGGTTATTACCCCGTTACACTTTTATGTAAATCTGGACTTTATTAATTACACAGCTGAGTATATGGGTCAATGACATGACGGGTAATTTTTTTGTCCAAAGACCTTAAAGGAACACTCCACTTTTTTTGAAAATAGGCTCATTTTCTAACTCCCCTAGAGTTAAACAGTTTAGTTTTACCGTTTTCGAATCCATTCAGCCGTTCTCCGGGTCTGGCGGTACCACTTTTAGCATAGCTTAGCATAGTTCATTGAATCTGATTAGACCGTTAGCATCTCGCTCAAAAATGACCAAAGAGTTTCGATATTTTTCCTATTTAAAACTTGACTCTTCTGTAGTTACGTCATGTACCAAGACCGACGGAAAATGAAAAGTTGCGATTTTCTAGGCCGATATGGCTAGGAACTATACTCTCATTCCGGCGTAATAATCAAGGAACTTTGATGCCGTACCATGGGTGCAGCAGGCGCAATGATATTACGCAGCGGCTGTGACCCCCTGCTTGCACAGGGAGTGTGCCTTGCAACCATGGAGACATTTGTGAGAGTCGCTGCATAATATCATTTATGAAAAATATTTATCAAAAATCTTGTAAAAAATGACAAAAGCAGTGTTAATTGATTATAAAAACCACATAATCTCATTGTTAACACTTAATAGAACATCAAAATTAATTATATCTCCATTACGTTTTTTACACTTTTAAAAACCTTATCCGTCAATGACCCATATACAGTATATACAAGTAGGCTTTATCAGTCGGTAATCAGAAGTCTGAGAATGTTTTAAAATTATTATTAATATAAATAAATAGATAAACACAACACTTTTAATGCCCTCATTTCAACCATTGTCTTCAGGTCTTTTCAGACATCAGCTCATCCTTCATGTTGTTATTAAATATCAAGAGCTCCCCAGTGTTCGCTTTCTCTCTGACATCTGGTATCCTGAAGCTCAGGCTGGTAGACTCAGTGTGAGATGCACATTTGGCAAAGAGACACTGGAAGTTGGTTCGGAGGCTGAGAGCATCTCTTCACACGTGCCGTGAGAGACAGACGAGACGACAAGACAGCATAAATCATCTTAGACACAAGGATAACACAATATGGCATCCTCACAATCTGCTGTAGTCACACTACCGTTTCCTTGATTCTTTCTTTAATTGTGCAGAGTGCTGATTGTGTCACAAGATGAGAAATAAGGTACTGTATGTAAAGTGGAAACAGGAATGGAGATGAAGGTGTGGAATCTCTGCTGTCATTTCAGGGCTAGAGGTCTGAAGTAGATGCATGGCAAAAACTATAATCATCTCTCTCAGTTTACTATGTGCATTTCAAATAAAGGCAAACTAAAGCATCCCACAGTTGAAATTTTACTCTGAATCACTTAAGAATGATGCATGCAATATGTATGTGTTTTATCCTCTGAAAGTAATTATCATAGTGTCTCATAGCCAGACTTTGACTCTATATTGATTTTGACTCTTTATTGACTGTATCAATAAAGTTAACTCTAAAAATGACTCAAAGTTCATCATATTATTTATTTACATACCAGTATTACATAAACAAATAGTAGATTGTAAAATCAATGAATGAGTGAATGAATGAGTGAATGAAACGTTAATAGGAAATAAGAAATGAGTAGAGATGTTTTTTTTGTTTTTTTTTTTTTCATTCAAAATTAACTATTTTCACAGTGTGTGTGCTCCAGTCTTCAGTGTCTCATGATCCTTCTGAAATCATTCTAATATGCTGATTTGGTGCCCAAAAAAACATTTATTTTTATTATCCACACCGCTGAGAAAAGTTACTTTTAAAAGTAATGCATTAAAGGGTTAGTTCGCCCCAAAATGAAATTTCTATCATTAATTACTCACCCTCATGTCGTTCCACACCCGTAAGGCTTTCGTTCTTCTTCGGAAGACAAATTAAGATATTTTTGATGACAGAATGCTGTCAGATTTCCTTCCATTGACTGCCTTCGCAACTTCCACTTTGACACTTCAAAAACTTCGTAAAGAGACGCATACTTTTGTGTTACTTTTTTTCTCGACTAGGACTTGGTTGTTTGTTTGTTTGTTTTCAATAAATAACAAAAGTACAGTTTTTAGCAAATGTAAAGGGCCTTTCACACCGAAAGTGAAAAGATTCCAAAGAAAGTTCAAAGCTCTTACTTAAGCAAAAAAAGCTCCAACCCTGAAAGAAAAAAAAAAAAAAAAAAAAAAAAAAAAAATCACCTGCCTGTAGCTTTAGTAATCCTAAATACACTGATTACCTTGTTCAGGTAGGTTTGATTAGGGTTGGAGGTAAAGTCTGCAGGATAGCTGCTCTCCAGGACCAATGTTACATAGCCCTGGTCTAGAAGTACATCATGTTTACATACAACACCTCTGCACTCTCCCAATTTCTTTCAACATAGGGAGAGGAGATAGGTGTCAGTCAATACATGGAAAAACAAAGTTACTTGTGTTACTTATTTGAAAAAGTAACTCAGATATTTTGTTGTAAATTTAAAAGTAATGCGTTACTTTACTAGTACTTTTAAAAAAGTAATCTGATTACATAACTCACATTACTTGTAATGTGTTACCCCCAACACTGCTTATCAATATTAAAAACAGTTGTGATTAATATTTTTGTGCAACCATTATACACTGCCTTGCAAAAGTCTGAAAAAAAAACCACAGTTTCCACAAAAAATATTTAGCAGCAAAAACGTCTTGGTTACGTATGTAACCCTTGTTCCCTTAAGGAAGGAACGGAGACGTACGTCAGTAGTGACCGACGAATTGGGATATCGCCAGAGAGCCCTATCAGCTTCGAGTGAAGTAAAACAAGCCAATGGAATTGGCGTGCGATATTTGCATAATGTGCACCGCCTCCGATTGGTGTATATAAATAGGAAGCAGATGCAATTGCACTCAGTTTTCCGCTGAGGAGACAACTGGTGTCCGCACTACTGTGAGGGTACAGAAACTGTGGCGACCGGACGTACATCTCCGTTCCCTCCTTCAGGGAACGAGGGTTACATACGTAACCGAGACGTCCCCTTTCAGTTGGTCACGTTCGAAGTACGTCAGTAGTGACCGACGAATTGGGATCCCAAATAAAGCGCCACAGTTACAAAACCCCTTCCAGTGCCCAGCGCAAGCTCTAGCCACCCGGCGCACTAATGGGATGGGGAAGGGGGCGAGCTTACACCGAGAGAGTCTACTGCTGTTCTGAAATACCCACTAAGTAGACTAGACTACACTGGGGAAGCGAACCCATAGGGGACGCTGCGGAGACCACTACCTACCCTGCGGGGGGAGGAGTTTAAGTGGAGAATACACATATGGACTGGCCGCGGGCAGTACGCATATGGAGTCCCTGGGATGGCTCCACCTCGGTAGGGGGAGACTCATCTGACAGGTGACAGCAGAGCTGGCTCTGCTAAGGGAAAGACACGGGCTCACCGTAGGGAGTTGACCATGGACAAATACACATATGGGACCGCTTACGTAGAGGGGTCGCGACATATGGGACCCAGCCAACATCAACGTCGGTGACGGACGTTGGCCTGGCATAAGACACTCCGCAATGTCTGAGCCGAAGGAGGAGGCGGAGGAACTCGACAGGGTTCGCCAAGCGGGGAACTCGACTGGAGTCAAGGATGCACGTATCCAGCCCAGGGGCAGGAGTGGCATTGCAAGCCGACACTTAGAACAGGTTCAACGCATCTACCGGCTGGTGGAAGTGAGTACACGGGAAGATACCGGCTCTACACGAAGGCTATAGAATCTAGCGAACGTGTTAGGTGTCACCCAGCCCGCAGCTCTACAGATATCTGTCAGCGAGGCACCGTGCGGCAGAACCCAGGAAGAGGCCACTCCTCTGGTGGAGTGAGCTCTCAACCCAAGCGGGTAAGGCATGCGCTGGGATTCGAACGCCAGGGCGATGGCATCCACTGCTGGGCCATCCTCTGCTTGGAGACAGACTTTCCCTTCTGCTGGTCTCCGTAACAGACAAAGAGCTGATCTGAGATCCTGAAGCTTTGCGTTCTGTCCACGTACACACGCAGAGTGCGGACGGGACAGAGCGAAGCTAGGCTGGGCCTGCCTCCTGTGAAGGCAGCGCTTGCAGGTTCACTACCTGTTTTCGGAAGGGAGTGGTAGGAAGCTTGGGCACATATCCAGGCTGGGCTCTCAGGAGTGTCACCAGGCCCGAATTCCAGGCACGGATCATCGACTGAAAATGCGTGCAGGTCCCCTACCCTCTTGAGCGAAGCTGATGCAACCAGGAGGACTGTCTTAAGGGACTTTTAACTCAACTGATTGCAAAGATTTGAAGGGATGACTCCGGAGAGATGTAAGTACCAGGGTGAGATCCCAAGAGGGTATGGAGGAAGGGTGAGGCGGATTTAGTCTCCTCGCCCCCCTCAGGAATCAGGATCAGATCGTGCTTCCCCGAGGACTTGCCATCAACTGCATAGTGATGCACGGTGATAGCGGCAACATACACCTTGAGGGTGGAGGGAGACAGCATTCGCTCCAGGCCCTCTGCAGGAAGGAAAGCACAGATCTGACCGAGCATGATCGGGGGTCCTCTCAGTGAGAGGAGCACCATTCAACAAACAGGTTCCACTTCAACGCATAGAGGCTCCTCGTGGAAGGAGCTCGAGCGGAAGTGATGGGGTCTACGACCGCTTGCCAGAGATCACTCAGAACCTCCGCATCCCATCCAGGGACCACACGTGGAGGTTCCACAGGTCGAGATGCGGGTGCCACAGGGTGCCCCGTCTCTGAGTCAGGAGGTCCTTCCTCAGAGGAATGGGCCAGGGAGGGGCTGTCGTGAGGAGCATCAGGTCCAAAAACCAGGTCCGAATGGGCCAATACGGAGCCACTAGCAAGACCTGCTCCTAGTCCTCCCTTACTTTGCACAGGAGTTGTGCGAGAAGGCTCACTGGGGGAAACGCATATTTGCGTAGGCCCCGGGGCCAGCTGTGTGCCTGGGCATCCGTGCCGAGGATGCCGCTGGTCAGGGAATAGAACCACTGGCAGTGGGCAGTCTCCGGGTAGGCGAACAGATCTATCTGGGCCTCGCCGAAGTGCTGCCAGATCAGCTGGACCGCCTGGGGATGGAGTCTCCATTTAGCCACAAGTGAAGGCTGCCGTGAGAGCTCGTCGGCTGCACGGTTGAGCACACCTGGGACATGAATGGCACGAAGCGACCTCAGATGCTTCTGACTCCATAGCAAGAGATGGCAGGTGAGTTGCGACATGCGACGGGAGCGTAGACCACCCTGATGGTTGAGGTACGCAACAGCCACAGTGCTGTCCGAGCGGACCAGTACGTGCTTGTCTGACAGCAGCTCCTTGAAGCGGCCCAGTACAAGACGTACTGCTAGCAACTCCAGGCAATTGATATGCCAATGCAGATGAGGCCCCGTCCACAGACCCGACACTGCATGCCTGTTGTACGTGGCCCCCCACCCGGTGGCAGAGGCATCTGTGTGGACCACAGCATGCCTGGACACTTGTTCGAGGGGAACTCCAGCCCGCAGGAACGAAGGGTCCGACCACTGGGTGAGAGTGCGACGGCAGCTCGGTGTCACGGGGACACGGAACATACCGCGCTGCCATGCCCATCTCGGGAGCCGGACGCGGCTGCGGATGCCATATGCCCCAGGAGCCTCTGAAAGTGTTTCAGTGGGGCCGCTGTCCTGCGTTCGAGCAAACTCGGGCAGTTCAACACCGACTGGACGCGCTCCTCCTGGGCGCCGACGTGGCCATGTTGTTACTAAACATGAACCACCCACGAACACAGTCACAACATGTTTGCGATGCACTAGAGGAGTGGGGGGACCACGGAGAATGGCTCGGTGGGTATTGCCCCACTGTGATCCTCTGGTCACCCAGGCTTATTCACCAAAGTAGTACTTTTCTGATTCAGAAATAGAAACTAGATCGGGGAATAAGTGAGGGGACTCCACCTCATTTGAGGCACTCGAGTCTCAACCACGCATCTAGCGTGCCGGACAACGCGCTGGGTTGCCATGGCAACAGCCGGCAGCTTGACGGCACACGGTGCGCTGAGCACTCAAGCCCTTACGAGAAAGGCGAGACGAACAACGTGCCGACGTGGGCATGCTCTCACAAGAGAATATGAACCACCCACAAACACAGTCTCAGCACGCTAAGCAGACATGAGAGAAAGTGATTGTGGCTGTCAGTGAGGATAGGAAACTACCGCCTCCAGAAATGCACAGATAGAATAACGTCTTGAAAAAGACACAGTGTCTGTCTGTGAAGCTCTTTTAGAAGCTCTTGTTCTTTGTGCCGAAGCACATAGGGAACAGCCGCGACGTGACTGTAGGCACACTTTTCACTCCCTGAGTCACATACACAGAGGAACCAGCCCAAATCGCAAACCAAACGGGACAAATAATGCTGTGAAAACAGCAGTTGAGAGCTGTATAACTGCTCGGAAAGCTCACTCTGGGAAAAGCTTGCGGCCTCGCTGTACGGTGCCATAATGCCAGCACTGTAGAACGAAAGCTCTTCAAAGGCTTGAGAAGTCACTCTCAGTCTAATAGCAGGAACACAGAGGTTGGCTCCGAAGCGAAAGACAGAGTGCGATTGCATCTGCTTCCTATTTATTTACACCTGTCCGAGGCGGTGCGCTTATGCAAATATCGTACGCCAATTCCATTGGCTTGTTTTAGTTCACTCAAAGCTGATAGGGCTCTCTGGCGATATCCCAATTTGTCGGTCACTACTGACATACGTCGAACGTGACCGACTGAAAGGGAACTGTTTTCAACAATTACAATAATAATAACCGTTTTTAATAATTTAACCCAAAAAAGAATTTATAATAATTGAGCAGAATTTTACAAGGATTTTGAAGGATCTTGTGATACTGAAGACTGGAGTAATGATGCTGAAAATTCATCTGTGCATCAATTGTGATAATATTTAATATATCAAAAATTGTAAAAGGTAATAGTGTGTTATTCTACCAAAGTACAAGAACTACTGAAACCTGCTTAAATCTTTAAAATACTGATAATCAGAGGTGAAAAATATTAAGCATCAACACTCAACACATCAACAAGCATCACAAAAAACTGAACTTGTTAGTTTCACTCAAACCATCCTTGTTCATGTTACTTAAAAAACTCATAACTACATGAACTTAATTTAACTGACTTGTTTGAACTTAAAATGTGTATTGTCAGCTTTACTTAAATGTTTGTTCAGTCAACTTAACATTGCTGAGTGAAACACAAATTAATGTTGACATAACTAACTGGAAAGTGGATCCGTAGTTCCCAGCATGCTTTGCAAGAGACTGCATTAGGGGAGTAAAGTTAGGGATTAAAGTGTTATTTTATGTTTTTCAGTAAAGGGAAAGATGTTGTTAGTTTATGTTAGTGTTTAATGTTCAGTTATGTTGGACATTTAGAGTAGTTTCTGTAATGTTTTTGAATTTTATTATGCAGAAGAGTGTCACTGTTTAGGTTGTGAGCCTCATATACACGTTTATAGGATGGAATTCCTGCTCTCAATTCAATTGAGTCTGTTCAATTTTACATTTTTTAGAGCAAATAGTTAATTTAATAAGGTAAAGGTTAATTTAATAAGGTGTTTACCTTACATAATAAACATAACATTATTACGTAAACTGCACTTATAAATATAATGTAACAGTGACAAATTCAAATGATTTGTATTTACTCAAATAAATTTTGTCAACTTTACTTGAATTTCTTTTATTCATACAACTAAATTGTTATTTGTACGAATTACTCAATATAGTTGCATGGAACCACTTGACACTGTTTTTTCAACATTTTTTTTTTTTTTTTGAGTGAACTAAATAACTATATTATTTACAAAATATAACTAAAAACAAGAGGAGAGATGAGTTTTTAAATCAAATCTGAATATACTAATATGATGGGTCACAAATAAAAATTTTAGAATAAAAGTATTATATTACATGCTATTATATGCTATGTTAATTATATAATATTATTAGTATGCATTGTCTTATATATATTATATTTTAGAATATATATTTATATTATATAATATTCATATTCATAAAACAGCATTGTTTGGCAACCTGATTGGAACTTTTCACAGTTCAGTGTGTGATATATATCAGCCGGTGAGAGAATGAACTGTGTGCGGTCCTCTGGCGCACTGTCTGAGGCTGAGACTATATGCAGTGAGACATTTTGCTTCACTTGGCTGAAAGCCTGAATTCCAAGACTGTCATATTTGTGGATGGTGAATCCAAGAAGACATATGGATCACACCATTCTCAAATGGTCTAAATCTCTCTACAATGTCAACAATGGATCATTTATTAATATATAATATATCAGTAATTAGTATTTTTCACAGATGTGAAACATCTGCGATTTTCCAACACTCTGTTTGTATAGCAATGCAACACTTTTTTCTTAAATGATTTTATATTTTGTTGCAAAGTACTGAAAGGAATGCAATTATGATGAATTACTATGATGACTTATTTTTGTAATAGCATGTTTGAGAGTTGTGACAATAGAAAGCAATCACATATCTATAATCATTTTCTGAGAGCTTTGATTGCTACTACATACTTTGCTGTTACAGACACTATTGTGATTACTCTGAAAATGCCCCACTTTCATGTTCCATTTATGGGAAATCAGTCAGTATAAACACATATGAAATCTAGAAGCATATAACTCGACTATCTATGTTGGATCTAAACGTTTATACTTTCTTCAATATCACATGAATCTTTAAATCACAGAGGAATAAGAACCGCACATTTTATCCTCGACATTATAAGTTTGCCACTGATCTCTATCACACACTGAGAGAGACTTACTTCAGTTTGAACACTGATATTCAAGTTTACTTGACAGTGTGGAATCCCATTATGATTCTCGCTGAGGCCCATTTGATTCTTGGTCAAGCAGAGAGAATGGACGGCGTAACTGCCCGTATAAATAACATATCGCATAGTAAAGAATGTTCAGTGACACTGATCCATTTTTGGTGAATACTGAAAGTTAAAACTCTATTTTACTATAAATCTCATTTTGTTTTTGCTGTCATTGTTACACAAATCTTAACATTGACTGTGACTGGATCTTGCTACTCACGTGAAAGAGCTTCACTTATGTCCTCTTTCCATGTCCATGTCCTATTTGCTTTCACTAAACTTTCTATCAAATGGCAGTGTAAGATAGAATCCGGTATGCTGGATGATTATTTCTCTTCTAAAGATTTTCAAATTTACTTTAAAAATGCACTGATAATTTCATTATTGGAGTCATAACATTTTGCAGCCCATAACTGTATATGAAATCGGCTAACATTTCACAATATGTTAATGCACAGTGAACTAACAAGAACAATATATATATATATAGTTCATGTCAACTAATAGATTAACTAATGTTAACAAATTAGACCTTATTAAGTGTTACCTAAAATGTTAATGTCATTCTACCAACTTACATACTAAAAACCTGCTTAAATCTTTAAAATATTGATAATCAGAGGTGATACAATGAAAAATATAAAAACTAAATAACTAAATTATTTACAAAATTTAACTACAAATAAGAGGAGAGATTAGTGTTTAAATAAAATCTGCAAATATGCAAATATGATGGGTCACTTAGGGATTATTCGGAGTGAAAAAAATACTCATAAATAAAAAAGCAATTTCACAATAAACGTAGCATATGCACAATATAATAACATTATATTAGTATATTGTCTTATATATGTTATATTTTGAATATATTTATATTATATAATTTTCATGTTCTCTGAAACTTATAAGACAGTTCATACTGTACTTTTTACTATTATTATTTTTTTAATTTTATTCATTGTCTTTTACTATGATTTCTCACTACATTTAAGGTTACTTAACCACATAACTGTTGTATACTGTAGACTTTTTACATTATATTATTTAAAATTAATATATTTTTTTTTATAGTTTAATGGCGTCTCGGGTCTATTTTTAGTTTTTTGGAGCTGTAAAATTAAATGGATCTTCTGTGGATTTTCGAATTGGTTAATCATAACATTTTGACATAGCAGACAGTCTGGCTGGAGCTTGTAGCCCTCCTGTCAGTGACTTTAATAATAATAATAATAATAATAATTCACGCCAGAGTTTCATATTCATACTTCTCTGCAGAAACTTGCTGAACTTAAAGTTTACTTTGACTTCTTTTATAGTAATTCATTTGTCAACATGACTCAAAAAGCTGTAATTCAGTATACAGCGAACTGCAACAGCAATTTTCTTCAAAGGAAACTGATTCACATTACCTTCAGACATTTCCAGAGGTGCAATGACGTGACATCCCTACTAAGCCTTGATATATGTATATATTATTTTTATGTATAATCAAGAGGCATGAAATATTGCTTTTGAAATGCACTTCTGCTGATTCATAAGGAAAAATAAAGTACGTATCTCAAAACCAATGTCTCTGTCTTTATAAAATGCTTTTGCCAAACCAGTGTCCCTCCTATATTAATGTACTGTGAGCTCAGGAACATTTGCCAGCCAAATTGCTCCCGGACCTTTCGCATGCTAATGTGAATAAGGAAAGGCTGGATTTACACTACAATTTCTCGCTTCCCAAAAGCACTCAGACACGAGAGAGGAGGGATTTACAGCGGCCATCAGAAAGACTGCGGTATATATGAACTGCCAGATATTGAGATGGCAGGGCTGGTAACAATTTTTACCCTAATATACAGTATCCTCCACAGGAGACAGTTTCAAATGTTTTATAGACTTACAATGTGTAGTTCATTTTGTGCTGCATGAACGAGTCTAATTTTGATTCAAGTATTGTTTCAACACAAATCTACTTGGGACTCAAGTACACAGGTTTTTATCGGTATTTAATTACTGTTTTGACTTTGTAGAGTATAATAATATTGTTGTTAGCTTCTTATTTTACATTGACCAAACCATATTGTGGATGGCATGTGGTTAACATGTATTATATAGCAAATAAATACACATATGTTCCAAATAAATAGCGGTTTGTATCTGATTTGAAACATATATCTAGGTATAAGTGCTGTAAGGAATCTGTTTTAAAATATCAGCTTGGCTCTTTTCTGGGGGCTGGTCTTTTGTGATTATTGGCAGGACTTCGATGCTTTGTGGTTCGAGTCACCCACGTCATCCCTAGCAACCACACAACATCTGTGCCAATGATTACAATAACTGAACCCGCCTTTGACTCAGCCTTTATTTTTCTTGTGGCGGAATGGAGCTTTTGAGTCGGCGCTACAGGAGGTGGCCTTTAATTCTGACAAATTCAGGGAACCGGGAATGTATTTTATGTCAAATATCATGGCTGTGCATCTGAGCTTGTTTGCAGCGGCTGGGTCAGCTTCACATGCCTTACCGTTCTCAACAGTTATTTAGAAAAATGACTCTATGTGTTAAAAGCAGATGAGTTTGTAACACTGAAGGCATATTGCAGTCTTTATTTAGGGGAATTTTCTGACTTTCCTAAAAGGTTATACTACATATTTCTATCTCACCAACACTATCTTATGTATATACACTCATAAACGAAGAATGAGTCACGAAGGTATGTCTGCATCATAGTCTGTCTGCCACCAGCAGTGACTAAACTACTGTAATGACTTCTGTATCAGTGAATGTCTGTTCATGTACCTTTGAAAAGCGTCTCATGTTTCACTTCCAGGTAAAGACTGAACCATTATATCCTATGTTTCAGGATCAGGGACCTCCCAAAACACAGATAGTATATCTACACTCTTTATAAAACAGATACTGTAGTTCCAATAAGACAGATCTGATAGAATGGGAGTGATTTCTGTATTACTTATCCAAATAATTGTGTATTGAGAGGAAGTAATGAAGCAATATCAAGGAATATGTGAGTGTGATATTGCTTTTATACAACAGTTCAAACAAGAAGGAAACACCAAGGGCCCTATTTTAACGATCTAAGTGCATGGTCTGAAGCGCATGGCGCAGGTTCACTTAGGGGGTGTCCGAATCCACTTTTGCTAGTTTAATGATGGAAAAAAATGGTCCAAAAGGGTTGTACCTAGTCTCGTAATGAGATGAAATCATATACTGTAGTGTACACTGTATAACATACTGTTTTTGTTGTCTATGTTTTAAATCCATTTTTGAAGTGTCCCGCTCTGTGCAGCGCACAGCCTCACGGCACGTGTCAAAACAAACTCCACGAGGCATCAGTGATAGTTTTTATTTTCGCCTCTAGAGGCCGCTCTCATACTGTATAATGACAGCACACTCTTCTCAGCCGCTCCAGCAACGGACGCAACCCGGAAAATAAAATCAACCGCGGTTGTGCGAGCACTTGTTTGCACATGCTTGCTTGCAGTCTGTGTTCTTTCGACTTTATTTTGTAGTAAGTAACGAAAATGATTTGGGAAAATGTATTGGTGTAAAAGTATACATTTTATTTAGGAAATGTAGTGGAGTAAAAGTAAAAGTTGGCAAATATAAAAACTCAAGTAAAGTACAGATTCTTCCAAAAAATTCTAAAGTACTGTAACGAAGTATTATTATTTTGTTACATTACACCACTGTTTAAAAGCCAATTGCACTTGCACATGCTGAATTGCTATTTACATGACGGAATATAGACACCCTCAACCTGAGGAGTCAGTTTAAATACATGTGTGTATTGCCACGATTGGTCAAATATTTTCATTCATCATTACTGCTACTTTATTTTTAATATAATTTGGCATGTTTGTGTGCTGCTGCGCGTCCCTGTGTGTGTAAAAAGCAGAATGTACGCATGTTTGTGCACCCACCTATAGGCGTATATTACTAACGCGGCCTTCAAATAAAAAATAAATAAATAAATAAATAAAACTGTGCCATTGACTTTGGACCAGGTTTTGTTGTCAATGACAAATCGTTTTCAGTTGCCTCGAAATAGCAACACGCCAACAATGCACCTGAACACACCTCATTTTCAGACCAGCATGCCCATGGGTGAACAGATGGGCGTGAGCATATTTGCTATTTAAACAACATGGGCGTCAGATGTGAAAATGATAACTACGTTGGGCTAAAACTAGCAAAAAACACTTGCATCGCACCTGGCACTATATGTATTAAAGTTGGCATGAAAGGGAAGTTGCAATAGTCTTTTCTTCCCTATTATAACGTACATCAAACAGGCATAACATGATGACCACTGACAGGTGAATTGAAGCTGATTATCTCTTCATCACGGCACCTTTAGTGGGCTGGGATATATTAGGCAGCAAGTGAACATTTTGTCCTCAAAGTTGATATGTTAAAAGCAGGAAAAATGGGCAAGCGTAAGGATTTGAGCGAGTTTGACGGGGGCCAAATTGTGATGGCTAGACGACTGGGTCAGAGCATCTCCAAAACTGCAGCTCTTGAGAGGTGTTCCCGGTCTGCAGTGGTCAGTATCAAAAGTGGTCCAAGGAAGGAACAGTGGTGAACCGGCGACAGGGTCATGGGTGGCCAAGGTTCATTGATGCACGTGGGGAACGACCATGGAGCAATGGAAGAAGGTGGCCTTGTCTGATCAATCATGTTTTCTCTTACATCACGTGGATGGCCGGGTGCATGTGTGTTGCTTTCCTGCGGAACACATGGCACTAGGATGCACTATGGGAAAAAGGCAAGCCGGTGGAGGCAGAGTGATGGTTTGGGCAATGTTCTGCTGGGAAACCTTAGGTCCTGTCATCCATGTGGATACGGAGGTAATACAGAAGTGATTATATTTGGTCCCTCTGAAATGAGTGATACGGCTGAAATTAACCTAGGTACATTGAGCCCATTCAGGAAACATCAAGTAAAATATTTGATCTGTGATAGTGCTTTAAAATTTAACTCTCAAATAAGTGAAGTTGTCAAAGCTAGTTTTTATCAACTAAGATTGATTGCTAAGATTAAGCCTTTCTTAGCGCATATTGTCATGATCACTAGTAGGAGTGCCCTAATCAGCACTCCAACCCAGACTCTTGTTTTCACTCTTGGACTTCATTTCCCATAACACACTTCCCGGACTCATTATCCCGTTTCATTGCACCCAGCTGTTTTGTGTTTCATCATTAGTGTCTGTCTATTTATATCCGGTTTGTTTCTGCTTTTGTTATGGTGTTTTCATGTATGGTTTCTGGTTTCTCCGTTTTGGTTTTCCTTGTGTTTTTCTTGTTTTTGTATGGACTGTTTCTGTGGATTTTGACCCTTGCCTGTTTGGATTACGTTTCTGGATTACCCCATTAAAGCTGCACATGGATCTACCTTCTTGTCTTTGTGCCATACGTGACACATATAGATCTGGAGAAGATCATTCTTGTTTTTATTTTTTCTCGACTAGATTATTGCAACTCACTTTATTATGGTTCTCAAACAAAACTTTTGGACCGATTACAGATGGTCCAAAATGCAGCCGCAAGACTATTGACAGGTACTCGGAAATATGACCATATTACCCCTGTCTTGAAATCATTGCATTGTTTACCAGTACTTTATAGAATTCATTTTAAGATTTGACTTTTTGTATTTAATTTTTTTCATGGCACAGCCATTCCATACATTGCTGAACTTATTCATGTTCATGAGTCAAAGATAACATTACGATCCACTGCACAAAATCTCCTACGTTTTTCCGCGATCTAAACTAATGTCCAGAGGTGAACGCGCATTTGTGGTAGCTGCACCAAGGCTATGGAACAGTTTACCAGTGTATTTGCGACAATTATCATCGCTGAATGATTTTAAGAAACAGTTAAAAACATATTTCTTTACATTAGCTTTTGATCAGGCATGAGTATTGAGGTATTGTCACTGTAGTAACCGAGTTAGTCTTGAATGTTGGTGTTGATGTATTTTTGTGGTTTTTAATTTGTGTAATTTTCTATTTTTTGATTTTATTGTACAGCACTGTGGTCAACTATGTTGTTTTATTATGTGCTCTATAAATAAAGTTGGAGATGGAGTTGGAGTTGTGGATGTTACTTTGACACGTACCACCTACCTAAGCATTGTTGCAGACCATGCTCACTCTTTCATGAAAACGGTATTCCCTGGTGGCTGTGGCCTCTTTCAGCAGGATAATGCGCCCTGCCACAAAGCAATTGAGGCCCCATTTCGCAACTTACAGGACTTAAAGGATCTGCTGCTAACATCTTGGTGCCAGATACCACAGCACACTTTCCGGGGTCTAGTGGAGTCCATGCTACAATGGGTCAGGGCTGTTTTGGCAGCAAAAGGGGGACCAACGTATATTAGGAAGGTGGTCATAATGTTATGCCTGATTGGTTTATATCCGAGCGAAACGGCTTCTTGAAAAAAAAAAAAAATGTCGGGCAGGACTTGAAAACTTATTGTCCATCAGAAATTGACTGGACGGTTGTGATTTACTATTTGTTGATCTCATGTGAGCGACAGTTTGCGCCAATAAACACATCATCAACAAACATCATAGAAGAGAAGAGAAACTGCAAGAGGGAGGGGAAGATAATTATGAGGGCACAAAAAATAAAGATGTGCACTGATACATAATTTGTAATAAATACTGCAATATTTCATAAAAAAATAACTTTTAGTTTTGATTTTATAACTTTAAGTGTTAATTTGTTTGGAGCCTTGTATATCACATGCACGGAAAAATAATTGTGGCCACAAATTAAGAAATTCTCCCCACAAATTATTGTTTCATTCTCATGTTTTAGTTAAATCATCGCCATGTTGTACTAATTCATTCTATATGATGGAAAAATGTCATGGGAATAAATTCATCATTTATGACCACAATATTCATTTTTTTTCCTTGTGTAGTGTACTCTGTAAATTCAAACATGTCATATTAAAACTAGCAATGCTGCCTCAATCCGTTTCTGAGTAATATGAAAGCAGCATGATTGTATGATATGGATACAACAGTTCAAAAAGATAGTGTTGAGTAACTTTTTTAGACACAGTAGAAAATAGTCCTAAACAAAGCCACAGCAGAACGTTACAACACACAGTAGAGTTTTTGAAGAGATCGTTTGAGTGAGTGATTCAATGACTCATTCACAAAGGCAGTCAGCTGATTAATGAATCGTCTGAATGAATGATTAAATGGCTCATTCATAATGCAATAACATTACTGGCATAAATATATAACAGTCACTGAAAAATCCTCACTGCTAATTTATTCAGTCAAATTGGGACAGACTCATTTTAATAGCCAACAGCATTTAGTTTAAGGCACACCACTAAACCATGATTTGCTATTTCCTATTTCTAGTCAGTGACAGGTGGTATTGAAGAGGGGGCATTCTCTATTTACTCCCTAAAGAGAAAGTGTTAGACTTTAAATATGTATACTGTATCTGCTAAAAGTTCTTTTATCAACTTTTAGGAACAAACTAGACTATAGATTAACTAACAGGCATAAGACTCCAGTTTTTGGGGTCTTTAACTCTGCTTCACTGTTGTGCATAACAATGCTCCTTAACCACGGTAAAATCACAGTAATGCACACTCTCAAGGGGCTTATTATTTTATCATACAGTAGTAGCATTTTTTTTTTTTTCCTCACTTCTGCTATGCCTTTGGGTCTTGACCTATTTTCCATCAGTTAGTTACTATAACTAGTTGGAAAAATACTGCACTAATCTGTGGTCCAAAATACAATTTCGTAAAGTGTTCATCTTGCTGAATTCTGGTAATTCACACCTGCTTCCTGATTATTAGTGGAAATTCCAGACAAATGTGGGCTAGTCTTGTAGTCAGTTCTGCTTTGATGGTAAAAATAAACAGAAAGAACATCCTTTTGGCAGTGAAATATTATATTGTTGTATATCTAACCTGGCCTTTGAGGACTCAAAACATAGTGATGCATATTTTTATCTAAAGCAAATATGATATGAGGGCCATTCATTTAAATAATGCTGTCAGAGTAAGTTTAAGTCTGTTTGTTATATGATAGAATACAGAATTCAAGGTGATTTATGGACAGTTTGGGATTTAACCTTTCAATTACCGAATCCTATGACTAATAATGACTGTAATATGGTTGTTATCTATAAAGCAGAGATACTAATAACTCATATTTGTGCGCCAAAAAGAATATTTAGCATCTCATACATTGTGTTTTTTTTTTTTTTTTTTTAAGTCAAGCTGGATTTCTTCACAGCAAAGGCTTAACAGATACATTTTTCTTGTGCTCACATGTTGTCCACCCAGCAAAAGTACTGTCATATGCTTATATCAGCGCTCCAAAGTTCACATCATGACCTTTAGAGTCCACAGCCAGCAGTGCCTTGACCTCGTTCTCCCGAGACCATGTTTCTGAAACTGTGGATCCATCACTGTTTGCTACAGGGCCTCAGGCAGTGACTGATCCAATATGATGGTCTGTAGATGCCCCAGGATAAAGAGTGTGACCTTTGGCATGATGACCTTAAACAAGACTCGTTGTTTCCTAAAGCTCTTTGGAGAAAACATGAGTACTGTAGCTATATACATTCACTGCGACGTTATTAGGTACACCTTTTCAACTGCTCATTAAGGCAAATATATAATTCAGCCAATCAAATGGCAGCAAATCAATGTATTTAGGCATGTAGACATGGTCTAGACGATCTGCTGAAGTTCAAAATGAGCATCAGAATGGAGAAGATAGGTGATTTAAGTGACTATGAACATGCAAAGTTGTTGGCGCCAGACGGGCTGGTCCGACACTATTTCAGAAATTGCTGATCTACTGGGATTTTCACACACAACCATCTCTAGGGTTTACAGAGAATGGTCAGAAAAATAGAAAACAGCCAGTGAGTGGAAGTTCTGTGGGCAAAAATGCCTTGTTGATGCCAGAGGTCAGAGAAGAATGGCCAGACTGGTTTCAGCTGATTGAAAGGCAACAGTAACTCAAATACTCATTTGTTACAACCGAGGTCTGCAGAAGAGCATCTCTGAACTCACAACATGTCAAACCTTGAAGCAGATGGGCTACAGCAGCAGAAGATCACACCGGTGCAACTCCTGTCAGCACAGAACACAATTTTTGGCTCACCAAAATTAGACATTAGAAGATTGGAAACCGTGATTCATCAGACCAGGACACCTTTTGCTCCGTGGTCACTGTTGGCGCTTTCGGCGGTGGACAGGAGTCAGCATGGCACCCTGACTGGTGTGCAGCTATGTAGCACAACAAACTTCAATGCACTGTGTATTCTGACACCTTTCTATCAGAACCAGCATTAACTTCTTGAGCAATTTGAGCTACAGTAACTTTTCTGTTGGATCGGACCACACGGGTCAGCCTTCGCTCCCCATGTGCATCAATGAGCCTTGGCCGCCCATGACACTGTCGCCGGTTCACCACTGTTCCTTCCTTGGACCACTTTTGATAGATACTGACCACTGCAGATCGGGAACACCCCAAAAGAGCTGCAGTTTTGGAGATGCTCTGACCCAGTCGTCTGGCCATCAACAATTTGGCCCTTGTCAAACTCGCTCAAATCCTTACGCTTGCCCATTTTTCCTGCTTCTAACACATCAAATTTGAGGACAAAATGTTCACTTGCTGCCTAATATATCCCACCCACTAACAGATGCTGTGATGAAGAGATAATCAGTGTTATATATATATATATATATATATATATATATATATATATATATATATATATATATATATATATATATATATGTATATATATATATTCTGAAAGATCACGTGACGATGAAGACTGAGGTAATGACTGTTGGGTAAGTAATACTGCATTATTTTGATCCAATAATTATATTTTAAAGTAAATATGTTGTGCCTGACTTTTGTGAAAAACTGTACCTGTCCATAATTCAATTTTAAGTATTGTTTTTCTTCAATTTTCTACAATATCTGAATCTGGGATGCAATGTGAAATTGGAGCGCTGATGTGCTGATGGTCTGAGATTACAGAAATATGATCTGGAAGGCCACAGAGAACAATCCCCTCTGGTGCCTGAACTCAGCAGGTGTGAATGTAGCCACTGCAAAATGTGGTTAAACTCTGTAGATGATTCCAGAGCAGAGAGAGAGAAAAAAAGCTTAATTGTTTCAGGTTTAAACCAGTAAGTTTGGACCCAAAAATGTAGTTAGATTTACAGATTGGCTCTGGGTTCCTATCAGCAGGAGGTCTGCAGGAAAGAACTGCCAGAGTTTATTACTTCCCCACGACCCAGATAAAAGGTTTGTTGCCCTCACAAGCACAGCTAGACGAAAAGTTTAGAAAAAATAAATAAATAAATAAAATAAATAAATAAATAATATATTTCAGACTGATTTCTAAAAAATCATTTTTTATTAGAATGAAAACATGAATTAGTCATGGCAGCAATGACAGTAATATGCACAGATTTTACATATTTTTTCAAAGACTTTATCTACAGTGCTCAGCGTAAACCACTCCCTTTGAAAAGTAACATTTTAAACAATATCTCAATGAACACAAAGACAATTTCCAAAATGTTGACAAGACTAAGTTTAATATAACATCTGTTTAACTTATAACATGAAAGTAAGGTTAATAATATAACTTAGAGAACAAAATGTTCAGTTTTACTCAAATTAGGGTGGATGCAAAAATGAGTACACCCCACAACAAAAACTATTACATCTAGTACTTTGTATGGCCTCCATGATTTTTAATGACAGCACCAAGCCTTCTAGGCATGGAATGAACAAGTTGGCGACATTTTGCAACATCTATCTTTTTCCATTCTTCAAGAATGACCTCTTTTAGAGACTGGATGCTGGATGCTCAGCTTATTTCTTCAGAATTCCACCATGTGTGTTCGATTGGGTTACGATCAGGAGACATACTTGGTCACTGATTCACTTTCACCCTGCTCTTCTTCAGAAATCCAACAGTGGCCTTAGATGTGTGTTTAGGATCGCCATGTTGAAAAATTGCACGACGACCAAGGGCACGGAGTGATGGTAGCATCTTCTCTTTAAGTATAGAGCAGTACATTTGTGAATTCATGATGCCATCAATGAAATGCAGCTCCCCGACACCAGCAGCACTAATGCAGCCCCACATAAGGACACTGACACCACCATGTTTCACTGTAGGCACCATGCATTTTTCTTTGTATTCCTTACCTTTGCGACACCATACAGTTTTGAAGCCATCAGTTCCAAAAACATTTATCTTGGTCTCATCAGTCCAGAGTATAGAGTCCCAGTAGTCTTCATCTTTGTCAGCATGGGCCCTGGCAAACTTTAGGCGGGCTTTTTTGTGCCTGGGCTTTCTTCCGTGGACAGCACCCATACGTCACGGAAAAATTTTTCTTCAACCCTTCTCATCAGAAGATGCTCCTGTCGAGGTGTTAACTTCCTTGGATGACCTGGACGTCAAGTCAAGTCAAGTCACATTTATTTATAAAGCGCTTTTTACAATGTAGATTGTGTCAAAGAAGCTTTACATTGATAACTGGTACATTATTTTGACTGCACAGCAGCTCTTAAAGAATACTGTCAATGCAGGCAGATCAAAGCACTGTTGAATATCAAATGTCAAGTGTCCCCAACTAAGCAAGCCAAAGGCGACAGCGGCAAGGAACCCAAACTCCAACAGGTGACATCAGGTGGCAAACAAGTGGCAAATAGGTGTTAAAATGGAGAAAAAAACCTTGGGAGAAACCAGGCTTAGTCGGGGGGCCAGTTCTCCTCTGGCGAACAGTGCTTTGTTACGACTCAGGTTGCTATCATAAGTCCTGATAGGATCGCAACATTCAAAGTATTTATTTCAGTTCCATCCAGTTGAGGATCATATTCATCACGCCGGTATGGACGGTTGTTGAGGAGCTTCGCTACTGGTTGTCGTGTTGATGAGGCCTTCACAGTGGATGATCTAGTTGACTCAATCTCTGCTGATACTTCAGGGCTGCGTTGTGGTCGTGTCAAGGTGCAGGTCCTTGGTCTCACCTGGATACGGCCTGGATCCGGTTGACTACGGTAAACCTCAGGATAAACAGAAAGACTAATATTAGCGTAGATGCCATTCTTCTTCTGATGTAACGAGTACATCTGTAACGTCTCTGTAAGATGGTTGCAGTTCCATCTTTTTTAAATTTTTGTACCAACTTTTGCTACAGTATTCTGACTGATAAGTAAAGCTTTGCTGATCTTCTTGTAGGCTTCACCTTTCTGGTGTAAAGAAATTATTTTCTTTGTGACATTTCTCTTCCATGTGGTGCCATTGCTGACAGCATGAAATGGGAAGGGGTTTTAACACCATTCTATAGTTTAATAATTTGAGTAAAACTGAAAATTTTGTTCTCTAAGTTATATTATTCTCCTTACTTTCATGTTATAAGTTAAACAGATGTTATATAAAACCTAGTCTTGAGATATTGTTTAAAATGTTACTTTTCAAAGGGGGTGTACTCATTTACACTGAGCACTGTGTAAATAAAATTACAGTCGGGCTTCATCTTTCAAATCATATTTCCTCCTTGCCTTTAAGCAGGTACTCATGCACAGATAAATAAAACTATCATCAAGAGCAGCTTTTAAATAACAAACATTGAATAACATATAAGAGCCCTCATATATCTGGTACTCTTTATAGGTAAAGCAGGAAGGTCACAAACAGATATAAAAACAGCTCCAGCTTTGGTTATCTTTTACCATGGAAAGCTCCACAATGTGTAAATGCAGGTTGTTCTGGAGTGTTTTGGCTAATTAACAGAACTGAGTCAATGATTCTTGTGTTTACTCTGTTCTGCAGCTCCGACATATGAACACATAAGACTCTGTCTTAATGAGTGTTAACTTGAGATCAAGAGATGAGTTGTAATCTCTAAATATTTATATGCAAAATAACAGTCATAACAGGGTAATGTGGGTCAATATAAAGACATTTTGTATTATTATTATTTGTACTTATTAGTTCTTACTAATTGTCCATTTAATGTATGCACAACATGGTCATTACAAATAGACCATTCTATAGATTAACACAAGACGCGTCACTCGAATTGTTTTGAATAAGAGAAAGTGCAATGCGCAATATGGCGGAAAAAGTCCCGCCTTCTAAATAAGAGCCAATCGCCAATTGGTAAAGTCATCGCGTCACTTCAGCGGCCGTTAGAATCTCCAGTTCCTATAGAAACAGTCAGACGTGCGCCTCAGAAATGAGACAAAAGAGACACGCACTTAGGACTGTGCATGCGCATTAACTTGATCCAGCCTGAACAAGTTTTTTTGTTTGTTTATTTTTTTTGTTTTCTTTTGTCATGATACGAGCATTAGAAACAAAATTTATGAGACAGTTGTTGTCAGATTTTATTGGTGATTTCAAATATGAAATTTAATCAAAAGCTTGACAAACAGCTTTGGAGAATTTGATGTTTTCCCATTCAAAGAAACTTGCATGCCCGAGAGGCGTTTCAAAGATGGCCGACGAGTGAAAATACTTGTCTTAAAGGGTTAGTTAACCCAAAAATGAAAATTCTGTCATTTATTACTCACCCTCATGCCGTTTCACACCCGTAAGACCTTCGTTAATCTTTGGAACACAAATTAAGATATTTTTGTTGAAATCCGATGGCTCCATGAGGCCTGCATAGGGAGCAATGACATTTCCTCTCTCAAGATCCATAAAGGTACTAAAGACATATTTAAATCAGTTCATGTGAGTACAGTGGTTCAATATTAATATTATAAAGCGACGAGGATATTTTTGGTGTGCCTAAAAAACCCAAAATAACGACTTATATAGTGATGGCCGATTTCAAAACACTGCTTCAGGAAGATTCGGAGCACAAATGAATCAGCGTGTCCAATCAGCTGTTCGGAGCGCCAAAGTCACGTGATTTCAGCAGTTTGGCGGTTTGACATGCGATCGAATCATGATTCGATATACTGATTCATTTGTGCTCCGATGCTTCATGAAGCAGTGTTTTGAAATCGGCCATCACTATATAAGTCGTCTAATATTGAACCACTGTACTCACATGAACTGATTTAAATATGTTTTTAGTACATTAATGGATCTTGAGAGAGGAAGTGTCATTGCTGGCTCTGGAGGCCTCACTGAGTCACTGGATTTCAACAAAAATATCTTAATTTGTGTTCCGAAGATTAACAAAGGTCATATGGGTGTGGAACGGCATGAGGGTGAGTAATAAATGACAGAATTTTCATTTTTGGGATGAACTAACCCTTTAAAGGGACTTAAAGGGAAATGTTCACTATTTTGTTTTAAATTATGTTTGATTTTAGTTAGTTTTCAGTGCATAAATAAAGTTTTATGTGTTTGTTTATTTGAAAATTAATATTTTTAGCATTAGTTTCAGTGGTTTTTGTTGGCATTGTTTTATTTGAGTTTTATTATAGATTTATTCATATTTTTATATTTTAATATTAGGCTTTTATTTTTGTATTTTTAGTTTTAGTTTAATTTTGAGTCATTTGTGCCTTTGTCATTTTTGTTAAAGGGTGTATAATGCCATTGTTTACATGATGTAAAATAAGTCTCTGATGTCCCCAGAATGTGTATGTGTAGATGTATATTTTTATAGCATGTTAAGTTTGTCACTTTTTGATGGTGAGCAAAAACACTCTATTTTTGTGTGTGTCCCTTCAAATGCAAATGAGCTGTTGTTCCTAAGCAGAGGATGGGGTTTCAAGAGCTCCTGTTAGCAGCACCGATTATCTCACAAAGACTCACTGAAAATGTCAGAAACTGTTCAGCCTTTTATATTCAAACCAAAGTCAGACAATGATGGTGAGACTCAAGTAGAAGCGACAACATGTAGAATGCAACAGGACGTTTCTGAATGGCTAGTTGATTAATTTATGTAGCTGATGTGGGATATCTTAAAGTCACTGATTAGCATATTCTGTCATGTTAGGGAGATGCTCGTTGTAGTCCCTACCATCCGTTTGTTGAAGTCCTTAAACAGAGAATTATTTAAAAGAAAATATCTGCCTTTGCTTTGAATTTTGAGCGTAGTAACTTTGCAGATGTTGTTTATGCTCAAACAGCAACATTACACACTAACTAAAGTTAAAAAGTGAAATCATAATGAACCACCCCTTTAATGGTAATCATGTAAAAACAAATTGTATCAGAAACTCTGCCACACTGATATAATAACTACATGTTTAAATAAAAGTTTAATGTCAAATTCATGCCAACACAGCTGCAGTACTTTGCTCGTACACTAAATTTGCTATACTGTGTTATAAATATGTTGTAACTACATCACACTGGCATTTATGAATCCACATCATGTAGTGGATCAGCTCTGATCCTATGTCAGATGGCCCATGCTGAAGAACAACTAGTCTCTGGATTTGCTAAAGTTTGGATGATTAATTGCATAGAATGTTTGGAATATATTCAAGAGTTTTGCTTGAGGCAGTTTGGATCGTGAAATGGATTCCTTTCTTGTTGTCTTTGGATCATTTCACGGAGACGGCTGACATTATTTGCTGTCACCACTTTATGCGTTCTGGATTATTGTTATGATTTCAGATTTAACCTTCAGCTGAATGTCACATACAACTGTGGTGGTTTGTGTTACCTGTCTGATTACTAAATCAGACCATCTAACGTTGATAAAAAAGGAAACTATTTTTTTTTTTGCTAATTCCATTTAATTTTTATTTGTAATGTACAATTATAGTTTCTCCTCCTCAAAATGGCAACATATGTAACAGAAACTGTAAATTCCAATATAACATTTGTTCGTCAAATACTAATTTATTTTCCAGAAAAAAACATTAAATAATAGATGCAACTTTTAGACAAAATTCATTGTTGGATTTATTCTAGATACCCACACTGAAGCAGTCACTATATGTATATTCAATAGCTTTTGTCTTGTAATTATTTAATGTTAAACATACCTAACCTGAAACATGTCATTTTACATTCATGTCAGATTTTATTGCGGATTTAAAATATGCTGTTCAAATGTGAGTTGTGATGCAAACCGTTTTTTGAGATTTCAGTATTTTCAGCATTCAATTAGACAGAAGCAGTACGTGCATGACTGAGAATATAGCTGTGTGAGTGCATTCCCGAGATGGCCACTAAATGAACTGACTAGAAGCGGACTTTGATAATGTTTATGTCTAGAAGTGCTTCCTATGGCCTGGTGGGGAGCAGAGAAGATAAAAATAGATCACAAAATGGTACCTTGCTATACTGCTAAAGCTTTTAATTTCTTTCAAAGTGATACAAATAAGATAATTCTTAAGCCAAGAACATCCCAAGACATTAACTCAAAGCAGAGATTGAGCCATTTAGTAACACAGACGTATCCTCATTTAGATAAACACACAAACAAGAATTCAGCGTACAGCAACATGCTCTTATCAGTAGCTCCTGTCACTCAATCAAGAGTCTATTTTAATCTGAATAGCAGAGACATCAAGGGATGATTGGATAAAAAGATGAGGAAGGAAATTTAAATAACAAAGTAGAATACACAAAGAGTAAAAATCAATGAGTTCAGTAGGAGAATTGCTATTCCTAACAGGATCACAGTATCCTGCTGCACACCAGGCGTGATGAGGCAACTAACGTGAACATTGAGAGGTATTGAGGAAGCTAGCATGCAAAGCTACAATCTACTCATTCTTTAGTCTAGCTACTTATTATATAACATGCTGACAAATTTACTTTTGCAATCAGTATTTATTTGTCACAAAAAAGTATATTATGGTGAACTATTTTTGTTTTGTTTTTGCAGACAAAAAGTATTCTTGTCGCTTCATAACATTAAGGTTGAACCATGTTGACTATTATAACAATGTTTTTACTACTTTTCTGGACATTAAATGTGGTAATTGCGTTGCTTTTAATGGAGGATACAAAAACCTCTTTGATTTCATCAAAATATCTTAATTTGTGTTCTGAAGATGAACGAAAGTCTTATGGGTTTGGAATGACATGAAGGTGATGATACACGGGGCAACTTTTTGAGCAACGTTGCTTGGGCACTTTCCCACTGAGAATGAGCAACAAATATATATCTGGATACGTTAGATCCGTCGTGGGCAATTTTTTGAGATCCTCCAATCAGAATGTTAGCAGCCGATCACGTGACCGGTTCAGAGATTTCAGAAAAATTCAAACAAGATGGCGGTCCCTCAGCGGCAGTGGAGCGGAGAAAAGGAGTGTGAACTTATATCTTTTTACGCTAGTAAGTTGTCATGCATCAACCCAAAACATGGAATTTACCTCATATATTGCTTAAAATACCAACAACTGTCCGAAGAAATGTGGGTATGCTGTAATGATGCCATTGAATGATTTCAGTTAAATACTAAAAAGACGTGGTCTGTTTAACGTCTGTAGTAGCGTAGGCCAGTGGTTCCCAAAGTCGGGGTCGCGACCCACCGGGGGGTCGCGAGACAGTGAGGGAGGGGTCGCGAGATGATTTCCAGAAATAAAAAAAATAATAATAATAATAATTAAACGATTAGAAATAGTATATTATATCAATAATTGTCACAAAATACTAAAAATAGTAGTTAAATTAAAAACAAAAACCATGCAAATAAAAAAAAAGCCATCAACCTTTCGAGTTTCCTTTCCCTCGGCCGTGACTCCTGAGGTGATTACGACAGATTAATGACATAGTAGCAACAGCATCAGCTGCAGCAGGTCAGTTTACTGCAACATGTTAAACATTCAGACATGTGTCGAAATGAAACGTTGGTTAATATCGATCAAAAAAGACAACGCAGGGAGGCCGGCGGAGGAGAGCGGAGAAGCACGCGCTTCACATGCCGCGTTTGCAGTGTGCAACTGCTCCATGGCTGTGTATCACAAACACAACATTTACTTATTTTTATTTCAAATCCAAAAGTTGTTACTGAATATGGCTTGTCAGCACAGCGATTCTCTTTGTATAGGCCTACACTATATTTCATAGATGTCACGTTTAAACGCACTATATTTAAACGTTTATTCATATCATACTTTATATTTATCTGAAGTAATACTTTAGATTTATATATTATGTTGCTTACGCAAGTGGCAAAACATTTAAACGTAAGCTTTATGTTAAAATCAAAAACGTTTTTTTTTTTTTAAAAAAAAAAAAACTTAAAATAGACAAAAACAGGCGACTCTCGTCTTTTCTTTCCTTTTAAATCTTTTTACAATAAATCCCTCAGGTCATAAAGAACTGTTTTTCCACCTTCACGAAGAGACGAGTGCTATTGTTTATGTCTCCTTGTTCACCTAAATGCCTGGTAAGGTGTTATTTTCCTTGCTTTACCCGAGGCAAAAATGCCGTGTTTAAACTGTGTAACAGAGACTTTGAACTATATGAATCTATGGTGAAATTACTAGTTTTTTCGCGTCAATACATGTTTATTTTAATGCGAACAGTGCGCTGTCGTTTTAATTCAGCGAAAAATAGACTCGGCGCGTAAATGATCGCTGCACTGCTGCAGACGCACCGCTCCTGGAACGCACTGCCGGACCGCATCCGCGTGCAGTGTGAAATCCGTTAATATGGGCACAGAAAAAAATGCGCACTGCAAACAGAGTAGGCCGTGTGAAACATGCGTTAGTGCGTGTGCGCCTTTGTGCACAACTCATTAACCACCTCCGAGGATAGTGGGGGTCGCGAGTCACTGTCATCGTTATTTTGGGGGTCGTGGGCTGAAAAGTTTGAGAACCCCTGGCGTAGGCTGTACGGCGTTTGATACATGACTAGCTTTTGATGCGATCGACGCGGGTTCGAATCTGCCTTTTGCTGAACTCGCTCTTCTCCCTTTTCCTGTCACAAATCAGATCGGAAAGGCATTTATTTTTAATAAAAATGAAGAAAATATTTGAAAAGTTGAAATAAATTGCCTAACAAGTGTTTATTATATATATATATATATATATATATATATATATATATATATATATATATATATATATATATATATATGTATTATGTTTTAATTAGCAAACCTGTAACCATCTTGATCATAAAAGGAAAAGACCATTTATGCTTTATAACAGTTATCAAGTGTAGCAAATTAGCTCAAAATAAATATGAATAATTAATCATAACTAGTTATAATTAATTATTAATATTTGAATCAGTTAATAAAATTAACTTAATGTAATAAAATTAATATTACAATCAATTAACCTGTTGTCCAATGAACACACAGTGTTAATTGTTTATTAATTCTAAGAAATGTTCATTTCCAGGTTATGGGAAATAATCTCATTCTACTAAAAGCCTGTAGTCAGGATCGACATGAATAGGGACTCCCGTATATGAGCACAAAACACGGACAACCTTACGTGTGACATGAACAAGACTTTATTAACTAGACTAAACACTTAAACTACTCTAACATTCACACACATACATGCATACAGTTTACCAAGAGAGAGAGAGCTAAAGCAGAGTACAGGAAGCAAGAGGTTACAGCATTGTTGTACATTTCAGCAGATCAACAGCCTTGAGCAAACCATCAGTTTAGTTTTAACAGGCCCTTCTTTAAAAGGGGTAAAGATACTCAATGTATCCGATAATGAGACTAAGTTTGATACTTGCATGTCTCTCCAAGTTGAATTAAAACTGTCCTGATGCAATTTGTGGAGGCTCCTGTTGAATCTTTGCTGATATTGTCTTGATGAAAGAGAACCAGTTGGATTCAGAGGATCTTTGGTGAATGGAAGGTCTAGGCCGAGGCCTGGCACAAGCTTGGGGTTCCTTAGAAGCTTCTAGCTTCTTAAAGCGTCATCTTGACGTCAGCATTTGTCCGTAAAAGAGAAGAAGAGGAGGAAGAGCAGGAAGAGAGAAGGGTTTGATCTTGTGATCAGTGAATATAAGGGGTGAAGATGTCACACCCTCTTAAGGTGTCTGAGCCAATAAGGAGTTGCCCCCTCGGAAGGGAAGTTTTACGAGTCTTTGTTCTGTAGCAAGATATTAGCATAAGACACTGGATTGGATGTTTGAGAGAAGAACCCTCTAGATTCTTATAATACTAATGTGTCACAGAGTTAGTAACATGTAACATAAATTACCAAATAGGAAATGAAAGTTGGAGTCCGTAGATACCAAGCATGCTGCCAATGTGATCTCAGTTAACTATACATTTGCAACTATGGAACATTAATACCAAAATAGTTCAAAAGAGAGAATTAATACATAGAATAAAGCCTATAAAAGGAAAGTCATGAGATGGGAAAATTGGATACATGTTTATACATTTCCCAAATGGTTATATAGAGAATACATAGGATTAAGAGAGTTTATTTGTCCTTCTCAGAAAGAATGAGTCACTGGTCTCTGCAAAATTCTTCCTGATCATAAAAGGTCCAAGTATCTGTAACAGGACACCTAGTTCTTCCTGTAGTTTAGCTAGTTTGGGATGCTAGTTGCAGTTTTAGGGGGATGGGTTCACAGAGCTTTGATAAAGTGAGTTCATAGGTAATTCATTAAATATATTGAATAATTTTGTGTGCCTGATTAGTCCAGACGCTACACGAGGTTGAGCGAGAAACCTAGGACCTACAGTAGGTTGGCTTTCGAAATAATCTCCAATATTTAATGAACTATTCGATGGACAGCAGCGGTCCTAGAGGCAAAGTTGCTCTGAATATGGAGTTCTACCATGTGGTAAGAATGTCATGGGCATGTGCAAAAAATACTTTTACACACATGAAAAACAGGAAGGTGCCCCCGGTGACCGATTTCTTTCTCATTTCTGACAGGCCTCTAGGGCCATGAGTCAAACAGGCCCAGTGAGTTTCGTTCCAGTCGGCCTGCGTCGGCCTAACCTTGTCTGATAGCTGCTCAAACTTCATTGGCCAATGGCCAATGGATTTTGAGATACATCAGTGTCCTCATAGACAATCATGGCAGCTCAGACAAAGACGCTACATGTCAATTTCAAGTCAATTGGACTGACGGTGAAGTAGTTATAATCATTTTCATGTTTCTTTTTTCTTGTTATAATGCCACCAAGTGGTCACATCCTTTTCACACGACCACAGAATGAGCACTTACATAGGTGTGCTGAGTTTGGTGAAAATATCTTTTTATATCTTAATATATGGCGGCCCTTAAGTACCATGAATCATAATTTCAGCTTCTTTTTTTTTTATTTATTATTATTATTGACAGTCAGACTCTAGAGAGTCTTGCTGCACTGGTTTTGGTTCCAATCAGGCCAAAAACCTATACGACGCGTTCGCAAAAGAAGGTTTTTATTAAAAAAAATCCAAAAAATACCTGGAAATTTCGGCAGAACGACGAGCAAATGCATTTTGTCCGCCTTGAGCCAAGGATTCCAATGATACAAGACACTAACGGTTCAGGAGTTATGAGCCATTTCATACTTTTGACCGCTGTAGCGCCCCTGTCAGGCCAAATTGGGGCGAGCCTAGGTGACATTGTAGATGGTTTGAGTACTACCAGCCCTCAAAGTTTCAAGTCTCTACAATTTACGGTTTGGTCTGCCTGATCGCTCTTAGGGGATAATGCTGATTTTGGACATTTTTAACAGTTACAATAGGGTTTCAGCACTACACACTTGAACCCCTAATTAAAAGTTTTGTTGGAATTAAACATTGACCTAGCCTCCATATGCAACTAAAATACACAAATAAATAAATAATACTCAAAAGTATGATAAAGCCCATCTCCACCACAGTAAATAAAATTAAAAGTCAATTGCAATGTTATTTCTTTTAATGTGAATTTATAAATGATGGAAAATTCTACTGATGAAAGAATGATGAAAATTCTACTGTGGATTGGTGGAAATAGTTTTGGCTGTTTTCCCAAATAATATTTTACTCTTTTGTGTCATTTAGTCACATTAGATTTGGCGTCTTGGTCAGAAGCTTGACATTCTACTTCAGACTCGCTCTCTCCTTCAAAGCTCTTCTCCCATCATTTTCTATTCTGGTGTCCAACAAATGAGCAAGCTGCCAGAGAATGGTCCGGACTGTCCATGGATGTGTGTGTGTGTGTGTGTCCTTGGCAGCATTTGGACGGTGAAATGTGGAGCTGGTGTCTGGTTATTATTCAGGAAGGCTGCTGACTCTCTCTGCCCACTCCTGACTCAGTAGCAGCCAGACTCGGCCTCCATCATCCCTGCCTCTCAGCCAGCTGCTGTAATCCTCATAGAGTCCACTGCACACTTTCACATGCATATGAAGCCACTCCTCGACCCACAGGGATGGAAGTGGAAATTGCTGTTATAGCGTCACCAAACAGAACTGTAACAATTATAATTGTTTTTCACTATATATAATCAGTAGTAGTATATATATATTTAGTAGTGGCCAAAAGGAAGATTGACATTTTCCCCCTTTATTAAAATGATTAGAAATGTGTTTATAAATGTAAGCATATTGCGTAGTTGTGCTTGGAGTCAATTGTTTTATTTGTAATAACACAATGAACCATGCCAAAATGTGCATTTTTCATTGCCTGTAGCTATAGTTGTTTGTTTAGTGTTTTGTTCTTCCCTCATATTTAAAATATTTAAAAATATACAATATTTTTTTCTCATATTTTGATGGTTCAATCTCCAAACCAACCTCCTCCTTTTGGCTACTACTGAATAATTGTCAGAGTTATGTTTATTTCTGTTAGTTTCACTGTGTTTTAGTTTTGTCTTGTTCTGTTTGCCTATGTTCCCTGTTATACAATGTGTCCGAAAGCTTAAAAAAAAGGCTGTATCGCAGCTGTTTGTTATTTTCTTCTTGATTTCTCTGCTATTTAATCTCCTGTTTTCTTTCTTTTCTTTGCCAGTGCATTTTGTTTCCCGTACGATTCACACGTACCTTTTAGTTGTTAACCAGTTTTCAGTCTTGTCGTTTGGTGTTTCTCTTTGTTATCTGCCCAGTTGTTACGTTGGATCCTCGAATGGTCTGAAACCCTTGATCAACGGATTTCCCGGTCGCGACTTCACGCATCTAAAGTGACTTATTCTTCAGGAATTTCCTCTTGTTGTGGAGGTCGGTCTGGACTGATCTTTATCAACCGCTACTTGGCAGTTATCATGGACTGGGATTAATTCTATGTTCGTCTGCTGTTCGCCTGGACTTTGACCTAATGCCTGTTTGATTCTCCTCCTTGCATTTCCTGTGGATTAGACGCTTGGTGGACTGATTATCTGGTTTCTGACAATCGCCTGGACTATGACTATCCCCTGCTCTATTGAGTCAAGCCCTGAGCTTTGTGCTCATTGTCATTATTTGAGCTCAGTTAATAAAGTTTGAGTACATCTCTGCTTTTGGGTCCTTTATCATCAGAAACCTGACAGAGATACCTTCATCTGATTGATTTTTGAAGGCAGCATAAATGTATCCTCCACTGCCTGTGATATCCCACAATCCTGTGCGTTCCATTCCGTGAGAGTTGAGCTTAAAAATAAATATGGCATCTGAAAGTTGTGGCTGGTGGTCAGTTTGTTTGTAAATGTAAGTTTTTGACCAATGTTTTCCACTTTTCATGTCATTTCTAGCGAGAAAAAAAACAAATACTGTTGTAATTAAAGACAACACGTGTCAGGACCCACTCATTGTCGTAATCATACCTTAGATCTAATACTGTCGCATGGAATTGATATTGATGCTGTTGAAATTCTACAGCAGAGCGATGATATATCAGATCATTATTTAGTGTCGTGTATAATACAATTAGCCAAGGCTACAAAACCACCACCCAGCCATAAATATTGTAGAACCATCACGTCTACCACTAAAGATTGCTTTATAAATAATCTCCCCGAGCAGTTTCATCGCCTTAGTATACCTGACAACTTAGAAGAACTCGATGCTGCAACAGAAACTATTGGCTCTCTCTTTTCCAGCACATTAGATGCAGTCGCTCCTTTACGTCTAAAGAAGATTAAGGAAACTAATCCAACGCCGTGGTATGATGAGCACACTCGGGCTCTAAAACGAGCTGTTAGAAAAACTGAACGTAGTTGGAAGAAAACAAAACTAGAAGTTTTTCGCCTTTCGTGGAAAGAAAAAATGATTGAGTACAGAACGGCTATAAGAAATGCTAGATCTACTTATTTTTCAAATCTCTTAATAGAAAACAAACATAATCCTAGGTATTTATTTGACACAGTGGCTAAATTAACTAGAAACAGAGATTCAACTGCTGACGTTTCCATAGAGCACAGCAGTAATGACTTTATGAACTTCTTTACTTGCAAGATTGATAATATTAGAGAGAAAATTAAAAATATGCAACCGTCCACAGTTTCGCTTCAGACAGTGCACTGTAGTGTCCCTGAGGTAAAACTAGAATCATTCGCCGCTATAGGAGAGGAAGAATTATCTAAACTTATCAAATCATCAAAATCAACGACATGTATGTTAGACCCAATGCCGACTAAACTACTGAAAGAAATGCTTCCAGAGGTCGTAGGTCCACTTCTTGATATAATTAATTCATCCTTAACACTAGGATACGTGCCAAAAACCTTTAAGCAGGCTATTATTAAACCTCTTATTAAAAAACCTCAACTAGATCCGAGAGATTTAGTAAATTACAGGCCAATCTCGAATCTACCTTTTCTGTCAAAGATACTAGAAAAGGCAGTTTCAACACAACTGTGCTCCTTTTTAGAAAGAAATGGAATCTGTGAGGATTTCCAGTCAGGATTTAGACCATACCATAGTACTGAGACTGCTCTCGTTAGAGTTACAAATGATCTACTCTTATCATCCGATCGTGGCTGTATTTCTCTATTAGTGTTATTAGATCTCAGTGCTGCTTTTGACACTATCGATCACAACATTCTTTTAAAAAGACTTGAAAACTATATTGGCATTAGTGGAATTGCTTTGGCATGGTTCAAATCGTACTTATCTGACCGTTATCAGTCTGTAGTAGTTAATGAAGAGATGTCGTATCGCTCACAAGTTCAATATGGAGTACCACAAGGCTCAGTACTAGGACCGTTGCTTTTCACTCTGTACATGCTGCCCTTAGGAGAGATAATTAGGAAGCATGGTGTTAGTTTTCACTGCTACGCTGATGATACTCAGCTCTATATTTCCTCGCGCCCTGACGAAACCTACAAATTCACAAAACTAACAGAATGCATAGCTGACATTAAAAACTGGATGACAAGAAATTTCTTATTATTAAATTCAGAAAAAACTGATATCCTAATCTTTGGACCAAAAACTTCCTCACGAAAAAACCTTGAATACTCCCTAACGCTTGACGGGTGCTCCATTAAACCTTCGTCCTCAGTTAGGAACCTGGGTGTGCTCTTCGATACCAATCTTTCATTTGAAAGTCATGTTTCTAGTATCTGTAAAACCGCCTTCTTCCATCTAAAAAATATATCTAAATTACGACATATGCTCTCAATGACAAATGCGGAACAGTTGGTTCATGCATTCATGACCTCAAGACTAGATTACTGTAACGCTCTACTGGGTGGTTGTTCTGCTCGGCTTTTAAACAGACTACAGTTGGTCCAAAATGCGGCAGCTAGAGTTCTTACTAGAACCAGAAAGTATGACCATATTAGTCCAGTTCTGTCAACATTACATTGGCTCCCTATTAAACATCGTATAGATTTTAAAATCTTGCTACTTACTTATAAAGCTCTAAATGGTTTAGCTCCCCAGTACCTAAGTGAGCTCTTAATGCATTATAGTCCTTCACGTTTATTGCGATCTCAGAATTCAGGCCAGTTGATAATACCCAGAATATCAAAATCAACTGAAGGCGGCAGATCCTTTTCCTATTTAGCACCTAAACTCTGGAACAATATTCCTAGCATTGTTCGGGAAGCAGACACACTCTGTCAGTTTAAATCTAGACTAAAAACACATCTCTTTGCTCTTGCATACACATAACACATTATCAATACATTAACATTTTTCAAATCCGTTAAAGGATTGTTACGCTGCAATAATTAGGTCGGCCGGAACCGAGAACATTTCCTATAACACTAGATATACCTGTACATCAGAATAAGAATGGCATCTACGCTAATATCTGTCTCTCTGCTTATCCTGAGGTTTGCCGGGTGCTGGATCCAGGCCGTATCCAGATCAGATGGAGAACCTGTGTCTGGACCTGACTACAACGTAGCCCAGGAGACAATGGGCCTACAGATCCAGTTCTGGCTGCATCTATAATTCAGATTTTTAATCCCCGTATCCGCTTACATATATTTATATATAATCTATTTTTAATCTCTATAATAAAAATGTATAATTCAGATTTTGATCTCCATATCCATTTACATATATTATATATATCTTCCAAGGGGTTTTTTCCCTCCTAGGACTTTTTTCCCAGTGTTAGCACGCTGGGTTTTTCTCCTAGGGGGTTTTTTCCACCCCTGGGAGTCAGCCGACATTGGCTTAATGTAGCACCATCTTGTATATGTTACATATTACCACGCTTGTTTGTACAGCTTATTTTTAACCACTTCCCTTTTTTCTGTGCTTCTAATATGTAAAGCTGCTTTGAAACAATTACCAATTGTAAAAGCGCTATATAAATAAATTTGACTTGACTTGTAATTAAACATTCACTTAGGTATCACCAAAGCTTGCTCTATTTTGCTGTGATCATTAAACCATTATGCTGCCTCAAAAGTCATTGCCTGATGCGGCAGTGAGGCAACAAGTCAGCTGCCTAAATTTTCAGACTAAGCCATATTTACTTTGGTTACTGATTTGAGTTCCTCACCTGTTCCCTATTCCGTTGATTTCTGAAGCTTTCTGTTCTCAAAGTTCTTGGTTCGGTGTCGTCGTTCTATTAAGTGGTTGTGTTCTATGCTTATTGCTTGTGACCTACGTGTTCCCTGTTGGATTTTGTGGTTCAAGTCTGTTTGGTTGCTATCTCGATTATCATGCGATTATTGCAACCTGTTGCTGACAGTAATATAATGCAATACAAATTTTCTAAAAATATATACAACTGTTCAAAATATGTATACATACACTGATCAGGCATAACATTATGACCACCCTTGTGTTGGTCCCCCTTTTGCTGCCAAAACAGCCCTGACCCATCAAGGCATGGACTCCACTAGACCCCTGAAGGTGTGCTGTGGTATCTGACACCAAGATGTTCCTTGCAGATCCTTTGAGTCCTGTAAGTTGCGAGGTGGAGCCTCCATGGATCCGACTTGTTTGTTCAGAAAATCCCACAGATGCTTCGATTGGAATGAGATCTGGGGAATTTGGAGGCCAAGTCAACACCTCAAACTCGTTGTGCTCCTCAAACCATTCCTGAACCATCTTTGCTTTGTGGCAGGGCGCATTATCGTGCTGAAAGAGGCCACAGCCACCAGGGAATACTGTTTTCATGAAAGGGTGTACGTGGTCTGCAGCAATGCTTAGGTAGGTGGTACGTGTCAAAGTAACATTCCACATGGATGGCAGGACCCAAGGCTTTCCCAGCAGAACATTGCCCAAAGCATCACACTGCCTACGCCAGCTTGTCTTCTTCCCATAGTGCATCCTGGATCCATATGTTCCCCAGGTAAGCGACACACACGCACCCAGCCATCCACGTGATGTAAAAGAAAACATGATTCATCAGACCAGGCCATCTTTTTCCGATGCTCTGTGGTCCAGTTCTGATGCTCACGTGTCCAGTTCTGATGCTCACGTGTCCACTGTTGGCTCTTTTGGCGGTGGACAGGGGTCAGCATGGGCACCCTGACTGGTCAGCAGCTATGCAGCCCCATACACAACAAACTGTGATGCACTGTGTATTCTGACACCTTTCTATCAGTACCAGCATTAACTTCTTGAGTAATTTGGAGCTACAGTAGCTCATCTGTTAGATCGGACCACATGGGCCGATCTAACAGATGGGCCACACGGGCCATCAATGAGCCTTGGCCGCCCATGACCCTGTCACCGGTTCATCACTGTTCCTTCCTTGGACCACTTTTGATAGACACTGACCACTGCAGTCTAGGAACACCCCACAAGAGCTGCAGTTTTGGAGATGCCCTGACCCAGTCCTCTAGCCATCACAATTTGGCCCTTGTCAAACTCGCTCAAATCCTTACGCTTGCCCATTTTTCCTGCTTCTAACACATCAACTTTGAGGACAAAATGTTCACTTGTTGCCTAATATATGCCACCCACTAACAGGTGCCATGATGAAAAGATAATCTGTGTTATTCACTTCACCTGTCAGTGGTCATAATGTTATGCCTGATCGGTGTGTATATATATACATATATATGTTTTTTTGCCTTCAATTATTTGTAGTGAAATTATTTTGGACTGGATATTTTAGCATTGAACATTTTTATGTGATTTTCAGTGACTTGGCAGCATATTGTGAAGGAAAAGAAAAATCAATCTTGTCTTCTCCATGAGGTCCTCCCATACCTTTATTGCACCGACACTCAATCATAGTCAGTGTTTTCAGAAATATATTTCAATTTGCGCCCCTTGCTGCTGGAGTGAAAGTTCTCCATCTACTGACACGACACCTTCTCTATTTTCAACACTACACCTTCTGTCTCCCTTCACTCTCTTTTACAACCACCAAACCACATCAGATCTCCCATTCTCATGCGCACACATGAGGAATCGTGTGCAGGAAAGGGATTCGAATTTTATTTTCTTTAACATAAGGCACAAAGCTAGCAGAAGACTGGAGTGGATACAGGGAAAGAATAGAGAGGCTTGGATTACTGACTCCTCGCTCTAACAGATGGCTGAGACTCTCTGTAGTTTTGCTTTCACCGCACCTAAAAAAGAGGCCACATCTGGTCAACCCTCTCTCTTTCCTCCTCTGCCAAAACACAACCGCAGATGTAGCGGTGTATATACCTGACAACCTCAACTGATGCAACAGTAGTGCAAGGAGCTGAATGAAAACAATGATTGCCAGGGCTTCAATTAAAACCATCTCTCTTTCCTCTATATTTACTGAGGTACTGTAGGGAGGAAACATTTTTAAATAAAACCTTAAAGCAAAATGAAGTGTTTGGGGTAATGCATCACTTGTAACATGAGTTACGTAATTGGATTACTTTTTTAAGTAATGAGTAAAGTAATGCATTACTTTTAAATTTACAATAAAATATCTGAGTTAAGTTTCAGTAACGCAAGTTACTTTATTTTCCCATTTATTGACTGACACCTCTCGGTGGGTATTCCAGAAAGCAGGTTATGTGATTTACTTGGGTAAATTTACTCAGATTAAGCTCATAACCTCAACTTTCGATTTCAAAAACATCATAAGCTTTCACTGCCTCATTAGGGCCCGAGCACCCTTCGCACTACGTTTCATGTACCGGTATGAAATTCGGTAGACATATGTAACCAGGGCTTGACATTAACACCCGCCAACCCGGGTAGATTTCAGCTGTGGCGGGTAAGACAGCCACTCCCACTAGCCACTTTGGCGGGTTTCAATATAATTTCAGCCTACAGTCAAATGAAAGGTAGCTAAACTCGTCGTAGCACAAAATTACAATCCAATCACAATTCGTTATCGATTAACTTGCAGTTAGTGAAGGCGGGATAGTCGGAATCGCGCTGAATGACACACAACAGAAGCGCTCTCTCGCGTGCGCAATCTCTCCCTGTCGCGCGCGCGATCAGTTCTTCTTGCACCTGAATAGTCAAATACACGCACACACAGATGTAAAAATGTTCATCGTGTGGAGTATCTCGCGTGGATACAGTCGGTTATGGCTTAAGTGTACGTAAACAGGTGGGTAAAAACTGGATATGTGTCAGTATATTACATGCATTCAGCAGCCCAATTAAATATCTCATTAATGTTAATTAAACAACAGAAGATGTTAAATAAATGTTAAATAAACCTACTGTATCTGAAAAAAAGAGTTTAGGCTATTTACTATTGTATTTGTAATTTGCTAATTTGCTTCTTTGTTCTTTTTATAGGCTATAGCCTAACAAAAATAAAATTTAAAAAATTATAAAATGTATCATATTATGGTCATATTACCCACTCCTTGCCCACCCATACATACCAGCTGATATACCATGTAGGCCTAGTCTTGATTTAGGTGGTCAATCTGCATTTTAAAGTTTGAAAGGGTTTTAAATCTAGCTAATCAAGTAAAATGACTCAAAATCAAATAATTTTAGCATGCCAAAGTCAACTTTAATCATATAAAATGTAATTTCCCAACAGCAAAATTGTGGCTAGTGAAAATGCTGAGTGGCTAGTAACTTTGGAAAACCACTAGCCACAGTGGCTGGTGAGCAAAAAAGTTCATGTCAAGCCCTGTATGTAACAGCCCAATACCTACAAAAAAAATTTGCACACATGGTACTTTAACGAACTCCTCCTAGAGCTTTAATCAGATCAACATCATATTTGGTCAGTGTAATCTTAAGGCCTTTGCGACGTTAAATTGTGAAGATCTAGAGTTTTTGCTGAAGGGCGTGTCTATGGCGGCCTGACAAAGTTTGATATTTCACCATGAAACATTAAGTTGTTGTAACTCAGACATGTCCGATCTGCACCAAACTTCACATGAATTATTACAGTCCTGGCCTGAAGACATCTACATGCCATGAATAACTATAACCAGATAAACACCATCCCCTGGTTTCACAGACAAGGCTTAATCAATCAATCAATCAATCAATCAATCAATCTTTAGTACAGACTCAAGGTCCAAATTTAAAATGAAAAAAAAAAAAGAAGAATTATTACAGTCCTGAGTTACAAAATACAATTAAAGCTGCAAGCAGCGATGAAAGGGCCCTAGCACCCAGGCTCACCGCCACCCGTTGGCATCAGGAAAACAGTGAACAGTAGGCTACATGCATGTAAGCGAGTAAATACAAAGGAAATATGGCAAAGTCATTTCAAAGTGCCACAGTTCCTGCTGCCAACAGGTGGCACTTTGACTGTTACTGAATATTGCCATGTAGATGTCTTCAGGCCAGGACTATTATCAAACATGTGAGGTTTGGAGCAGACCAGACATTGTATACCTGAGTTACAACAATGTCCTGTTCCGTGGCATACATTAGCATTTAGCCAGGTGTTGCATGCTTTAACGTGTTTCTAGTATGTATTTGCATATTGAAATGTGTTTCTGGGAATGAATTACAGTGTAAAGCATGCCATTTCCTGTTGCCAGCAGGTGGCGCTATGACTAACTGAATATTGGCAAATAGATGTCTTTAGGCCAGGACTCTTATCACACATGAAGTTTGGGGCAGATCGTGGGGGAGATGTTATATTGCGACGATCTTGTGTTTTCGTTGAAGGGCGTGTCTGTGGCGGACTGACAAAGTCTGATATTTCACCATGAAAGAGGAAGCTGTTGTACCTCAGGCATACAATGGCTGAATCCTAAATGGCACCCTAGTCTGCACTTTCATGACATAATGCAGCTTTGACTGGCAGGTAAAGCCTCTGGATAGCTTGCAAACTTGCGGGCTCAACTGAAGTGCGCATCGATGGCGCATAGCAGCCACAAAGTGGGTGCTCGCAAGAACCCTTCTGAAACCTAAAATGATAAATGGGACACACCCTACGGTCTTTGTGGACTTAATGGACATGCGCATGCGGCAGCCATTGTAAGTCCACAAGACCGAAAGTGCATAGAAGTGTGCCATTTGGGATTCAGCCAATGTCCGATCTGCCCCAGACTTTACATGTGTGATAAAAGTCCTGGCCTAAAGACATTTATATGCCAATATTCAGTTAGTCATAGCGCCATCTGCTGGCAACAGGAAATGGCATGCTTTACACTGTAATTCACTTCCAGAAACACATTTCGATATTCCATGAAGTACCAAACATAGTAGAAACACATTAAATCGTGCAACACAAGACTGAAAGAGTTGTTGGAAGCTTAGTGGTGGTGATATTGAAGTTGGGCGACTGTGGTGTATAGCAGGCCTGGGCAAACTCGGTCCTGGAGGGCCACTGCCCTGCAAAGTTTAGCTCCAACCCTAATCAAACACACCAGAACCAGATAATCAATGCCTTCAGGATTACTAGAGCTACAGACAGGTGAGTTTTACCAGGGATTGGAGCTAAACAGTGTTTCCAGCTATAAAGTTGGATTTATCTGATCTTTTTAATGTCAGATGAAAGTTGCTTTACATGATTATAAAAATAAAACCTAAAAGTACCCATTATAGGGAGCATGTTGTATAAATTATGGTTGCTAAAAATGGTTATGGTTACTAGATCCTCTTTAAAGTATGCAAATAGTAATTTAGCCCTGGTCATTTTTTCTTCTCTCACAAGTACAATGTGAGAAAGTTGAGAGAGCTTAGCAATGTCATGAGAAAAGGTTCATTCTAAGAACTGTTAAAGTCAATTTCTATGATCAGTATTAAGATACCATCATGTTTTTAAGGGTTCTGAACTGACTCTGACTCTTGCACTTGTGAACAGTGAAGGAGTAAAGGAAGACCACGTTATCACTGGAGGGCCATCTAATTGGAGGGTCTGTGGATGCTTGGAGTGGTTAGACATGAGGATTGCATTCAGCTGGCAGCCTCCAATCAGTGCACTCATTTGCATGAGCAATGTGTCATTTCTGATGCCATTTCACAGATGTTTTAACAGATTATGAGTGTAGAATGAAAAGGAATTTTACTGCGGCTTCCTGAGGTATCGTACACAACATCTGTGTTTTTGAAGCAATATATTCTGATAAATAGCAGGGACATTCACTCTTTAGAAGTTTTTGACTTGACATGTAAGAGGAATTTAATGTTGCACATTTCAATATCATAACTACATACTGTACCTACATGTTCAGAATCTTTCAAAAGCATTATGAATCACCTTAAGAATGTATCCCTTTTAAAGTTTATTATAATGAAGGTTTTTAGGACTGCTTACTGCTTACTAGGACTATGTATTACAATCCCTTACAATTCAGCACAGCACTGGTCTTGAATGATTTCAGCACCACCAAAGTCCATTTTGAAGAAGTCTTCAATATCTTTACACCATTATGACACATTGTCACATGTGTACCATCTGTCTCATTGGATCTTTCAGTCTTTTATCACAAGACACCCTCAAAAGTCCTCCATATGAGTCCACACTTTCATGACATAACTGAGCTTTGACTGTTAAGAAGAAGTTTGCTGCTGAGCTTGCTTCAGTGCGGGTTCAGCAAAAGTGCACATTCGAGGTTGCAAATTGGCCGCAAATGGGGTACTCGCGAGCACCCTTCCGAAACCTAAAATGACAAATGGGACCTATGGTCTCTTCGAATTCATGATCACGGCCATTTTCAGTCCACAAGAGTGTAAGTACATATGAATTGTGCCATTTTGGACAGGGCAATTGACTCATTCAAACAATTCTTTTAAACACCCTGAATTATTGAGGAGTGAAACAAGTTGCAGTCCATACGAATGAGTCATTGAATTATTCATTAAACCAATTCATTCAAAAATGCTCATTCATTCATTCAGGAACTAAACAAGCAATTGTCACTGGAATCATTCACTCTCGATTTGATCAAAGACACTGAATCATGCTTCAGTTTGAATTTTGGAATGTAAATAAAGCCAGTTGATTTGAACTGATGTTGAAAGACAGTTTTTATGCATTTTGTGGTTTTCTTTCTTGATAAAGTCCTGTCTTGGTAAACATGCCATTCTTACTCATCTGAGGTTTGAAAACCTCATCTCACATTCCAGGGTTTACTGTCTAAACCTCAACTAACCCACAATATAGACAATGGGTGGTGTGCACACAAACTGTCTCATACAAACAAATACAAGTAAATCTTTCCTCTTCAAATATTCTTTTGAAGTGAGGATCAGCCCCTGAAGCTTGACAACAGTGACATGATTTCACTTCTGAGCAGTTCCTGCACTGACAATTAAGATTTAATATGAGAGATTTTCCCCATATGCTTCACTGATCAGCATTAGTCACATTCTCCTTGATAAAAAAGATCTGAATGCTTTTGTTGATCAATCTTGGCCCTGCCTGGCACCATGTCTCTTTACTCTGTTAATATTTCCGTTGGCACAAAGTAAAGTTCACACTCACTTTAGCATATATTTTACAATTATTGTTGTTTAATATATTTCATTTAAACGGTAATGTTTAAAGAGTTCATCATTCAGAAATTGTCTGTGGTGGATGTATCCTGGATAACTTGATCCTATATAGTTTATAATTTATAAGAAATGAATATAGGAATTATGATAGAGTCTTTGGTGGTTCTGAAGGAGTGGTTGGCATATTTATGTGATTCAACAGCCTACAAATCTCTTTAACAATCACGACGCAACAACTTCTAATGCAAATGGTCTCATTTGGAGTTTCAGCAGCTCGGCGGTGCCCATATAACCACAAGCATGGGGCTCATTATTTTACATAAAATCCAGAGATGATGCCACACTTTCCAGCCTTACCTCAGTTCCAACACGTGGAACAAGAATGCAGCCCCAACATCAGTGTGAGGAACTGTCTCCTTGGAAACATGGTATCGGTGCATTTGACTCTAAATCCTCAAATAGATTGCCAAGATGTGTCATCTTTGGTTTTGTAACCCCATGGAAAATTAATGAGGTCACAATCAGCTCTAGCGGAGCACAAGAAGTGATATCTTCCATGGTTTTAATTTCCACAGTTGATAGTAAACAGAAAACAAAATAAAGTAGAAGTATGGATGGATGGATGGATGGATGGATGGACAAAATAAGTAGAGGGATGGATGGATGGATCAGAAAGGTGGTCATAATGTATGCCTGATTGGTGTATATACTAAATAAAATAAATATTAATAAATAAAAATACATTTGAAAAAGTCTAAAAGCCAGTGCCAAAATGCCATTCTGTGACCTCTGCTGCTGAACTGTATCCAGCACATAAGCCCTTGCAAAGACATCCTTGTTTTATTAGTGCTCAGCTTGTCTTTTTTCTCAGGAAAACCCAGCTTATAGGTTCTATTTATCACTGCAGCATGTGACAAGCCCAGGAAACCTGAGATTGTTGAACTGAAGTTCCATGAACACATAGACACATATGCTTTATAAAGCAGGTTTGGTTGGTGCTCTAGAATGTGGTCGATTGGCCAAGACGAAAAGCAACACTGATGCCTGCATTTTGTCCTCCTAATGCCCTGTTGTGCCATGATTTGCCCTCCGCTGTGTTTGGGAAATAGATCTGTGTTTTTCTTCATCAGCAATGCCTCAGATTTGCCTAATTCTGTTTGCCCTCCTGTTGAGCAGTCGGGTGAGCAAAGCCAGCTGGGCACCACTCGCCTCGGCCTCCTCCTCTAACTGACAGATGTTCACATAGCAGCGCGATGCAGACACTTCTCAGCATTCTCCCCATTAGTCATTCCACCAGTTAGATATATTTTAGATATATTTCCACTTAAGTTGAAAAATATCACAGCATGATCTAAGCATTTTTGTCTTTTGAAGCAACCTTGAACTTTCTAGAAATATGCAATCTACAGAGAATTTTATTTAAAACCCTTTTATTGTAAAAAAGAAGTCTATCTATCTATCTATCTATCTATCTATCTATCTATCTATCTATCTATCTATCTATCTATCTAATCTATCTAATCTATCTACAGCTCAACTTGCGACCCCCACAAGTGTAGCCGCCGTGCTGCTTCAGCAGCAGCAGGACCTGACCCACGCAGTGAGCACATCCATCTCCCTCGAGAGTCGAGACAGATAACACAGAGCTTGTGTGAGTCCTCTGGTGTTCTGACGAAAACTCTAGATCCATTAGCGGTTCAAAACAAATGGCTCCTAAAGACAAAAAAGCTGATGACGTATTTTGCAGGCGCCCTCTTATACTCGCAGCCATTGTTGGAGAAAGCTACTTTCAAAAGTAATGCATTATATTACTTTTGCGTTACTTTTTCCTCACCTTGGCTGGGCTTGCTCTGCACTTACTCCAAATTTCTCTCAACATGGGGACAGGAGAGCTGTCAGTCAATACATGGGAAAACAATGTACAGGTGCTGGTCATATAATTAGAATATCATCAAAAAGTTTATTTATTTTACTAATTCCAATCAAAAAGTGAAACTTGTATATTATATCGATTCATTACACACAGACTGATATATTTCAAATGTTTATTTCTTTTTATTTTGATGATTAGAACTGACAACTAAGGAAAATCCCAAATTCAGTATCTCAGAAAATTAGAATATTGTGAAAAAGGTTCAATATTGAAGACACCTGGTGCCACACTCTAATCAGCTAATTAACTCAAAACACCTGCAAAGGCCTTTAAATGGTATCTCAGTCTAGTTCTGTAGGCTACACAATCATGGGGAAGACTGCTGACTTGACAGTTGTCTAAAAGACGACCATTGACACCTTGCACAAGGAGGGCAAGACACAAAAGGTCATTGCAAAAGATGCTGGCTGTTCACAGAGCTCTGTGTCCAAGCACATTAATAGAGAGGCGAAGGGAAGGAAAAGATGTGGTAGAAAAAAAGTGTACAAGCAATAGTGATAACCGCACCCTGGAGAGGATTGTGAAACAAAACCCATTCAAAAATGTGGGGGAGATTCACAAAGAGTGGACTGCAGCTGGAGTCAGTGCTTCAAGAACCACTACGCACAGACGTATGCAAGACATGGGTTTCAGCTGTCGCATTCCTTGTGTCAAGCCACTCTTGAACAACAGACAGCGTCAGAAGCGTCTCGCCTGGGCTAAAGACAAAAAGGACTGGACTGCTGCTGAGTGGTTCAAAGTTATGTTCTCTAATGAAAGTAAATTTTGCATTTCCTTTGGAAATCAGGGTCCCAGAGTCTGGAGGAAGAGAGGAGAGGCACACAATCCACGTTGCTTGAGGTCCAGTGTAAAATTTCCACAGTCAGTGATGGTTTGGGGTGCCATGTCATCTGCTGGTGTTGGTCCACTGTGTTTTCTGAGGTCCAAGGTCAACGCAGCCGTATACCAGGAAGTTTTAGAGCACTTCATGCTTCCTGCTGCTGACCAACTTTATGGAGATGCAAATTTCATTTTCCAACAGGACTTGGCACCTGCACACAGTGCCAAAGCTACCAGTACCTGGTTTAAGGACCATGGTATCCCTATTCTTAATTGGCCAGCAAACTCGCCTGACCTTAACCCCATAGAAAATCTATGGGGTATTGTGAAGAGGAAGATGCGATATGCCAGACCCAACAATGCAGAAGAGCTGAAGGCCACTATCAGAGCAACCTGGGCTCTCATAACACCTGAGCAGTGCCACAGACTGATCGACTCCTATGCCACGCCGCATTGCTGCAGTAATTCAGGCAAAAGGAGCCCCAACTAAGTATTGAGTGCTGTACAGGCTTATACTTTTCATGTTCATACTTTTCAGTTGGCCAAGATTTCTAAAAATCCTTTATTGGTCTTAAGTAATATTCTAATTTTCTGAGATACTGAATTTGGGATTTTCCTTAGTTGTCAGTTCTAACAATCAAAATTAAAAGAAATAAACATTTGAAATATATCAGTCTGTGTGTAATGAATGAATATAATATACAAGTTTCACTTTTTGAATGGAATTAGTGAAATAAATCAACTTTTTGATGATATTCTAATTATATGTCCAAGCACCTGTAACTTGCGTATTATTTTTTTTTTTTTTAAAGTTTTTTTAAAGTTACTTTGTTGTAAGTTTAAAAATAATGCCATATATTACTAGTTACTTGAAAAAAGTAATATAATTATGTAACTCATCTTACCCCCAACACTGCTCCGCTCATGTGATAGACTGCCGTGGGACCAGTAGATTGGCATGTTTGGTACACGTATTCAGACACCGGTCATGCTGGGGGCGTTCCCCATAGCATCAACTCCAGACCTCACATCGAAGTTCCACTTCGAAAGGGAACAGGATAATTTGAATATAGTCACCATGTGATTGCATCCAGGCAGTTCTTTTACAGATCATTAACCTTTTCTGAGCATATGGTGCTATGCCACACCAGCGCTTAGCAACAGGAGAGAAAGATTGGAGCGAACATTTCAAGTGGCAAGCTCTCCATGAGCACACAGCCTCTCTTTGGACTCATAATCACTTCACGATGGTAAAACCAGAGTTCACACATGCCAGACAAGGTGAGTTACAGAAGGCTGAGGCAGTGACATTTCAAAGTCATTTAGAAAGGACTGGTTAAAGTATGAGAGACACTGTAGTCATTATATGAGCCACTAGGCAAGAGGAGTGACTGGATTAGTTCATGGCCCCAGGACAGATGAGAAACTGCTTTTCTTTATTTATTTTTGGTGTCTGTGTCTTTTGAGCACCTCATTAAAGTCCCCTGTTGTTTTTAAGTTAAAAAGAAAAGGCTTTGATGGATGATTCCCCTTTTTTAATATCAGACAACTTTACTTTCTTTTGTTTCAGCCCAATGAGAGGGGACTGAAATGTGGGAAAGCTATTTCTATTTCTATCTCTCTTCTTTCTTTTTTCTTTTTTTCAGAAGATGAAACAACCTTGATGAGGGCTGGTTTGCTTTTCACCTTTATTATTATTATTTTTTTTTTAAGCAGCCTTTTTATTTTGTCTCTTTCAAGGTCTTTAAACTCAGATCTTATAAGCAAATTGTCAGTTTAAAATATGTGTAGAGCTGGAAATAATATTTATGCCTAAATTAATTATTGATAAATGTTCTTTTGAAGAACAAGGAGAGAGAAAAAAAGCCCATTAATGTTTATTTCCTTCTGAAGTGAATAATATTTCACAGAGGCCTGAATGATAGACAGGCCCGGCTGCTTTTTGGAGACTAAAGGATGACCTGGACAGTTGCATCATGGTTTTCATATTTAGTCTGAATTCATGGTGAATGAAAGTCAGGAATGTGAGGATTTTTGTCTATTTTTCTTTGTGATGATTAATTTGGCTGTTTCTATATTTGTATTGATTTTGTGAGTATCATATCCTACCTAAACAATGAGAGGCCCAAATTCCCAGCTGGTTATTATTATTATTATTATTATTATTTATTCATTTATTTAATTTGAATTGAAGTTGAACTGAATTGTTTAAAATTATATTTCATATTTGAGAAAAATGTGTGTGTGTGTGTGTGGGGGGGGGGGGGTATATATACACACACACACACACACACACACACACACACACACATACAGTACAGTCCAAAAGTTTGGAACCACTAAGATTTTTAATGTTTTTAAAAGAAGTTTCATCTGCTCACCAAGGCTACATTTATTTAATTAAAAATATAGTAAAAAACAGTAATATTGTGAAATATTATTACAATTTAAAATAACTGTTTTCTATTTGAATATATTTCACAAAGTAATTTATTCCTGTGATGGCAAAGCTGAATTTTCAGCATCGTTACTCCAGTCTTCAGTGTCACATGATCCTTCAGAAATCATTCTAATATGCTGATCTGCTGCTCAAGAAACATTTAATGTGTACAATTGTACAAAATATTTGTGTACAATATTTTTTTTCAGGATTATTTGATGAATAGAAAGTTCAAAAGAACAGTGTTTATCTGAAATCTAATCTTTTGTAACATTATAAATGTCTTTACTGCCACTTTTGATTGATTTAATGCATCCTTGCTGAATAAAAGTATTCATTTCTTTAATTTCTTTTCAAAAAAATAAAAATAAAAATTCTTACTGACCCCAAACTTTTGAACGGTAGTGTATAATGCTACAGAAGCTTTGTATTTCAGATAAATGCTGTTCTTTTGAACTTTATATTCATCAAGGAATCCTGGAAAAAAAAGTACACAACTGTTTTCAACATTGAAAATAATCATAAATGTTTATTGAGCAGCAAATCAGTATATTAGAATGATTTCTGAAGGATCATGTGACAATGAAGACTGGAGTAACGATGCTGAAAATTCAGCTTTGCATCACAGGAATAAATTACTTTGTCAAATATATTTAAATAGTACACAGTTATTTTAAATTGTAATAATATTTCACAATATTACTGTTTTTTACTGTATTTTTAATTAAATAAATGTAGCCTTGGTGAGCAGACGAAACTTATTTTAAAAACATTAAAAATCTTAGTGGTTCCAAACTTTTGGACTATATGTATATATATATATATATATATATATATATATATATATATATATATATATATATACTGTCCATTTAAGTGATTACATGTGAAATGATTGTTTGTTCCTTACTATTTTTGTGAAGTGTCACTATATTATATATCTTAGGTCAGTAACATTTTCTTACACTGCTCCAACATTGATAATAATAAGAAATGTTTCTTGAGCATAAAATCAGCATATTAGAATGAATTCTAAAGGATCATGTGACACTGAAGACTGGAGTAGTGATGATGTCAATTCATCTTTGCATTACAGGAGTAAATTAAAATGTATTCAAATGGAAAACAGTTATTTTAAATTTTAATAATATTTCACAATATTACTGTAATATATTCTTGATGTAAGCCAGTTAAGTGCTATGTCAGTTAAACTGTTTCAAGAAATCAATTACAGAGAACTTAATTACTGTGCCTTTACAGTGACTCTGCCAGTTTTATGTATTTCCTTTTCCACAATTACACTGCATTTTAATGCATGAATAATAACACAGACTGGACTCACCTAATTTAACACTACATCCTGTCTGAGATCATGTGCATGCTATATGTCATTTTACTGGCACAGCTAAACTTACTGAATGGTTCATTTTTTAAGGGCTTGCATGCCACCTTTGCACAACGCTCAACATTTCACAAAAAAACAGCACCAGCTTTCTCTGGGATTCTGCGCAAGCACTTTCCACAAACGGATAAATCAGCCCTACATTTGTTTTATTACACATGATGCATTTCATTGTGCTTTATACTGTTACTCTAGTTTTGGTAATGCTTCTTTTTCCAATTAAGAATCTGTCCCTTGTTTTTTATTATACAAATTATATACAAACTAATTTTTATATATATATATATATATATATATATATATATATATATATATATATATACACACTACCGTTCAAAAGTTTGGGATCGGTAAGATTTGTAATATTTTTAAAAGAAGTTTTGTCTGCTCACCAAGATTGCATTTATTTAATTAAAAATACAGTAAAAACAGTAATATTGTGAAATATTATTACAACTTAAAATAACTGTATTCTATTGGAATATAATATAAAATGTAATTTATTTCTGTGTTGGAAAAGCTGAATTTTCAGCATCATTTCTCCAGTCTTCAGTGTAACATGATCCTTCAGAAATCATTTTAATATGATGATTTGCTGCTCAAGAAACATTTATTATTATTTTCAATGTTAAAAACAGTTGTGTACTTTTCAGGATTCCTTGATGAATAGAAAATCCAAAAGAACAGCATTTATCTGAAATACAAAGCTTTTGTAACATTATACACTACCGTTCAAAAGTTTGGGGCCAGTAAGAATTTTTATTTTTATTTTTTTGAGAAGAATTTAAAGAAAGTTTTTTTTTTTTTTTTTTTAATATTTTTTTTTCAGCAAGGATGCATTAAATCGATCAAAAGTTACAGTAAAGACATTTAAAATGTAACAAAAGTTTATATTTAAAATAAATGCTGTTCTTTTAAACTTTTTATTCATCAAAGAATCCAGAAAAAAAAATATTGTACACAAATATTTTGTACATCTGTACAAAATAAATGTTTCTTGAGCAGCAAATTGACATATTAGAATGATTTCTGAAGGATCATGTGACACTGAAGACTGGAGAAATGATGCTGAAAACTTCAGCTTTGCCAACACAAGAATAAATTACATTTTCTAATATTTTCAAATAGAAAACAGTTATTTTAAATTGTAATAATATTTCACAATATTACTGATTTTACTGTATTTTTAATTAAATAAATGCAGCCTTGGTGAGCAGATGAAACTTCTTTTAAAGACATTAAAAATCTTACCGATCCCAAAACTTTTGAACAGTAGTGTATGTATAATCAGTTTGTATATAATTTGTATAATATATACAAATTATATACAAACAGTATATATATATATATATATATATATATATATATATATATATACATACATACATACATACACACACACACACACACAGGGACACATGCCAGTCAGTGTGCGCGTGTGTGAGCGTGTTTAAGGGTTGACACGTTCAAACCAAAGCTAGCAGCGCTGGGTTATAAACCTGTCACCTTTAAATCAAACCAAGGGGGCTGGTGACTCAACGTCTGACGGCTCAAGATTTATTAAACTCTGAGGTGCTTATACCCTCAGAATATGAATATCTGCAACAGACAGAATGAAAAGGCATATTTACTTAGCTGCACTGTTAATTCACATATTAAAAAAACACTCTGCTGAGGTTTGTCCACATGAGCACATCACGTGCAGACTTTTTTTACTATAAAAGAAGCTAGTATGGGACTGTTCAGACATATACGAAAGAGAGGATGGAAGTAATCATCACAGTAAGAGGGGCTGGGACAGTTCCAGAGGCTCTGAAAATCAATAGCCATCTTTTCCACTATCATACCTATAAATCCAACAGGTTCTCACTGTCAAATGCTGACACAGAATATTGTGAGAGATTAATTTCGTTATAGCTTCATTTTAGGGATATACCTCTGTCATCTACATAGTGCAAGTATCTTGTCCAAACATCAATAGTATTACATACCTTTGGGATTTTGTGCACAAGAACGAATGCAATTTCAACCATTCTTGTTTATTTTTTTTAAAGGTAAACCTAAAGGGGAAAATATAATTTTAATCAATATTCCCAAATCAGAGCTAAATCAAACTGATCAACTCAATGATTAATCACATTTTTGCAGCAAATTTTATTTTCTGAGTCAGATTACTTGATAAATAAATAAACAAATAAATTGATTTGTATAGCTGTTAAGATTATTGAGGCAAATAAAACTTACAGTATTCACTCTTTTTATACAACAGATAGTTCTGGTCTTCAAATCTGATTGGTTGAACAGCAGTATGCTGTTTATATCACTCGCTTGTCTGTGTTTGTGGAGTATTAGTAATGGAGATTTTTTTTTTAGTGACTCTGAAGGATATATCGTTTCATGTAGGCCTGTGGCGAAGAGTGACTGTCTGTATGAGTGAGTCGCTTGAATCGTTCACTGAATCTATTTGTTCAAAACGCTGATATATTAAGGAACGGGAACAAGTAACTGTTGTTTAGGTAAGAGTTATTGAATCAGCTAATCGACCAATTTGTTTAACACACTGAAGCATTCAAAAAAAAAAAAAAAGAATCACCAGTTTGATGCTTTCTACTTTGGAAGTAGCCTATTTTCATTGGAGGAGTAAAAAGTGGCAATAGACCTATGTGTTTGCTCAGTATGAACCTCTTGTTTATTGAAATGTTGTATGAAACCATATAATCAATTTGTCTCCTTGTCACTGCAGTAAATTCTCAGAAACAACATTTTTTTTTTTTTTAACATGAGGTTTCTGAATTATGTTTGGATCTTTAACTAATCGGTGGATCCTGAAACTGTGGCAAAAGAATGTAGTTGAACACAAAAGAGAGTCTAAAGTCTTTGAATTTTTTCTTCTTTAATCTTCTTTAATAAGCAATTTTATTTGTGTTGCACATTTCATACACAATGGTAATTCAAAGTGTTTTACATAAAGAAGAATAATAAAAATAGAACATAAGGAATATAAATAATAGTAAAAACAGAGAATTTTGCTATCTGGAAAGAAGAGCTAGTCTCAGGGAGTTTTTTGTTGTTGTTGTCCGTCAGAGTGGATCTAAACGGATCTATCCATCAGAATGGATCTAAACGGATCTTCCTCACACGACAGGACCGCTGTCTAGCTACCTGTTAAAGCACTTCAAAGTGATAAACAAAGTTTCAATCTCCCCTTTTGCCAAGACACCTCAAACTGCACCACACAGCCCTAATCCCCCTTCCAGAGATATCTTATCTATGCAACGCAGTTCAAATTTCCCCTTTGGAAATTTCCCCCTTTGGAAAGTGTCCTGACTGTAATCCAGAGATATCTTAACCATGCACCACAGCTCAAATTTCCCCATGGTTTGTCCCCTTATCCAAATTTTAACCTAATCACAAATGCTTTCTTCCTAATTCTCCCAGCTTTTTCAACCAGACAGCAATATTTAAAATGCATTAAAAGTCAGAAATTCACATACATATCACACAGAAATCCCATGTTTGACTGTGTTAGCAAAATATTAGTGCAAATGTGATCATGTTTTGAGGAAAGTTGGTGCAAATTCAGTCATTTTGAATCTGAAAAAACTGTAGAACAAAATCATGCTAGAACTGAATATTTGATGCTTGGGAATGAGTTTTTGAATATTCCTTTTCACTGCCATTTAAAAACGTACAAATGAACATAGAAAGCTATCTTTTAGTTATAAAATAACATCATCAAACTCATAAGTTTTACCAAAAATCTGCTTGAAGAAATCTAGGCAAAGAGCCACTCATTCACCACACTGTAAAAAAAAATAAAAAAAATAAAAATAAAAATAAGGCAAAATATCGCATTCAACTTTTTTAAGTTAACTGCTCGAGTTAAAATCAACTTAAATACTTTTGTTCATCTAATGAGTCCCAGGTAATCATTTGAACTTAAATCTTCTTGTCAAGAAAACTAAAAAAAAAAAAAAAAAAACACGTTCAGCCAACTTGAAAAAAAATAATGAAACCTATCACACTCAACATTTTAAGTTAGCTCAACTAATTCACTCCAGTTAGAGTCAACTTAAAAAAAAAAAAAAAAAACTTTTGTTCATCTAACGAGTAACAGGTAGTTTTGTTGTTGACCTTACTTAGATTCTCAAACATTTGTCCAAAACTTGTCCAAATGTTGCCCCAACTTTATGAGGTAATTATTATTTTAAAAAATATATATATTCTTGCTTTGCATTTACCAGCTTGATTTATGCTGCTGCTGTTGTTGTCACTGTTATTCAGCTGTCATATTTTTCAGAGTTCATATTTTTACTGAATTACAATTGTTGATCATAGCCATTTTTGAGATTTGTGTGTTGAGGTGTTAAGCTTTATGTTCTTCTCAACGCAACTTTTGCAACTTATTTGCCTGGGTGAATTGGGCAAACTGATCGATAGATAGATAGATAGATAGATAGATAGATAGATAGATAGATAGATAGATAGATAGATAGATAGATAGATAGATAGATAGATAGACAGACAGACAGACAGACAGACAGACAGACTGATTGACTGATTGATTGATTGATTGATTGATTGATTGATTGATTGATTGATTGATTGATTGATTGATTGATTGATTGATTGATTGATTGATTGATTGATTGATCGATTGATTGATTGACGCCCACAGAGATAGAGGACCATAAGGCAGGAGCAACAGACACAAGAAAGGGCAAAAAAAAAAAAAAAAAAAAATAGATTGGCAAAGGTTTAAAGTGGATAATATGGGGATAAAGAGGAGGAAAACAGAATAAGGAAAGGCACAAAACATGGTGTCAGCATCTCCACTGGAAAATGCGATCAACCTGAATTATGGGGTCTAAGAGCAATCCTGCACCAATTTCCTCTGTGGGAATCAGACCTAATCAGCTCTGTATCTGCTGGAAGGAGGGATGTGTGATAGAAAGGTATCCGATAGAATTATATCTGATAGAAGTGTGTCAGTCTGCAAGATCTGTGTCTAATGGAGGTGTGCTATTAAAGTGCTGCTTGGTGGAGTGATAATAAAACACTCATATTCTTTTTTTGCTTCGTATACTGGTGCCTTTCCCATTCCTTGGGAATTATTTGATGTCTTTATGAATCAGATGTGCGAGACTCTCTGAGGCACCACACGTGACATATCTTTTATGATTACAGATCACTCCCAAGAAAATGCTTACCGTACGTATTCACCGACATGGAACTGAGCAGCCACTTTTTAATTCATTCTCTATGGAAGCTGAGCGAAAGGCTCGCACTGGGAATTGTGGGATTGACAGAGAAGCGGAACTTATAGTGAAAGCATCAAAAAGTTAAGAAATGCACAACTTTGTGCGAATAAGAGGTGAAGGAATGTTGTAAACATTTCAATCTAAAATCTGGTGAATTTGGTGATAAAATTGGTGATGATTTTAGCATGTACAGGATGATGATGATGATGATGCATCATCAAATATATAATTAGGGGAAGTACATGGAAATACATGGATTATCGCAGCAATCATTTGATTTTTTTTTGCATTATATATAAAATACATCTGATGGCATTTTAATAATATCTTTTTGAAGATGTCAATGTAAAATACTTAAAGGATTTGTTCACTTCTGAATGAAAATTTCCGGATAATTTACTCAGTCCCATGCCATCCAAGATGTTCACGTCTTTCTTTCTTCTGTCGAAAAAAAATGTAAAGTTTTTGAGGGAAACATTCTAGGATTCTTCTCCATATATAGTAGTCAACATTTGAAGTGGAACAAAAAAGTTCATCAAAGTTGTCCTAAGAAGAAGGTTTTAGGACAACTTTGATGAAAGGTTTTGATCCACTTCAAATGTTGACTACTGTAGTTTACTTCAGTGGGGTTCACCGGGTGGAAGGTCCAAATTGCAGTTTCAGTGCAGCTTCAAAGGGCACATGATCCCAGCCGAGGAATAAGGGTCTAATAAGGGCGAAACAATATTTTAAAAAAATATAATATCAAAAAAAATGAAAGGTCATGTGTGACGTAGGCGGAAGTACTGCGGTAGCACGAAAATCATTTATTTTTCTCCTCCAACTTCAAAATGGTCCGATATTGTTGTTTTACCTTTTTTTTTTAATTTGTAAAGGGCATTTGGCTGAATCTTTGTACATTCGCTTTGTAGACACTGGATTGTTACTTCCGCCCACGTCACACATGACCTTTGTAATGTGATTACGTAATGTGTGGCACATCGCAGAGCTAGTGCAAGATGAGCATTTGTGGTTAAAAGTATATACATGTTTTTTTTTTTTTTTTAAATGACCGATCGTTTCGCTAGATAAGACCCTTATTTCTCGTCTAGAATCAGCTGAACTGAAACTGTAATTTGGACCTTCAACCTGTTGAACCCAACTGAAGTCTACTATATGGAGCAGCAAGCAGCTTGTACTTGATAAGAAGAAGCAGCTATTAATTATTTGGAACTCAATGTTCTGTAGATGACATTGGGTTTTATTAATGTTTCCTGTATAAAGTTTCCAGATAACATTTTGTCCTTGACACAAATGAAAAAAACAACACAGCTTGTCTCATCTTATCACAAACTGAAACTGATGAAAGGTAAAGTTGAGTTTCATGCTGTGTGAAATATGATAATCAAATACATGATTTATACCAAGGCAAACCCAAGAACTGAATTAATGGGAAATCTCATTATGAACTGATAGATGGGACAAGCTTATTCTATCTATCTATCTATCTATCTATCTATCTATCTATCTATCTATCTATCTATCTATCTATCTATCTATCTATCTATCTATCTATCTATCTAATGTCTGTCTTTATGTCTGTTGATTGGTCGGTTGGTCTGTCTCCATCCATCCATCCATCCATCCATCCATCCATCCATCCATCCATCCATCCATCCATCCATCCATCCATCCATCCATCCATCCATCCATCACTATCTGTTTGTCTATCTAAGATTAAGCCTCATTGTTTTTTTGTTTTGTTTTGTTTTTTCCTGTTTGGATGTTTATAATGACAGTATCATGTGCATAATCTCATTTTCTGTGTCATACATTAAAATGATATAATGATCATGCAATTATTATGATGCAAATGTACTTCAAACATCATTCCACTTATATGGTTCATTTACATATTCAAAGAGATGAAAGCAATCCAATTACGTTGCAGACATATTTTGCATGATTCTAGCTTACAAGTAATCACAGTTCACCAGCGATTGTACCAGGTGCGTACAGTATGTTCCTATAAGCACTGACTGAGATTACCCCGTGCTTTAGGACGCCAGGAATGTTGGTAAATGTGTCCATGTGTGTGTACTGCCTGGAAGAGATAACTTTCTTTTCCCCTGTTTATATTTGAGGTTTTGCCAGCACTTCTATCTCGGTAAGCACATGTGGAAAGATTCCTTGATTGTGGTCTTACTTCACAGGTTTCATAATGACATGTAAACGATGTTTCTTCCAGCTGGCTCCTAAGAAATCTCTTGTCAGCTGGGATCCTTTGTATTCCATCTTTCCATATGCTCCTCTGTCCCATCAGGAGACACACAGAGTGAAGATAATTTCCCACAGGCCCTCAAAAATAAGGTGTCATCTATTATATTACAAGCAGTTTGTTCTCCAAATGATCTATGAGGATGATTGCAGCTATTTATCTGGGTTTTGCATGTTTGCAAATCACTCCACTTTGAATCATCTTGAATCTTTTGTATATGAGCAGTATTATACAAACCAGACAATGGCCAAACTATACATCATCCTCAAGTTTGTTTTCTTGCCCTGCTCTGTGATCTCATCCTTTCTCTAGAGGTAAATGTAGTTAAAATCAAACTGTGGACTTCCTGTTATTTAGATTTTCCGTTCACTTCCTCATTCTAGCAATAGCATAAAATAAACTAGGCACGAGACACAATGGTTGACTAGTCCAACAAGCGACTATATGTTTAGTAAGGTCAACTAGTTGATCTAGAAGTACATGCATTACCATTCAGAACGTTGGGGTCAGTAAGATTGGGTTGCAGGCATTTTGAGTTGCTTGGTGGCTAAAGTTCAGGGTTGATAACTGGAATTTGTTTGAGCTCCATAAAGACTGAGCTATGAGCAATCACCATGTGCCCTTGTGCAAGACACTTAACCTCAGCTTAACCCAGGAGATTGCCCCTGTAATAAGTGTACTGTACGTCTCTTTAGATAAAAGTGTGTCCTAATAGACTATTTACTTTACTTTTATCTTCATTGCGAATTCAGACACCTGCATTAGAATCACTGACACTGGTTAATGAAATCTGATGTTTCTGGATGTCTACTGTCCAGGTAGAGAAAGCCGAAGTGTACCAAATAAAACACTTTTTTTCAGGAGATGTTGAAAGAATTACAGCAAAAGCCACATTTTTTTTAAACCAATAAAGCAAAAATCCCATTAGAATACGGCATAGCATAAAGTTGCTAGCTGATATCATTGTTATAGTTGTGGTGTGGACTTCCCTTTTCTCATTATTATACTGATTATTAACTCTGTTCATTGTTTCAGAAATATAGGACTATGACATCACATGCAGGTAGATACTTAGCAGGTAGCAACCATAGTTAGCTAACAATGCTTTCTGGAAATGCACCCCTAGATGAAGTCTTTGACCCAAAAAAAAAACAAAAACAAAAAAACAAAAAAAACATTTTCTCAACTTCCTGTTCATAATGTTGAAGGTTTTTTGTTTGTTTGTTTGTTTGTTTGTTTGTTTGTTTTATAAAATGTGTTGATAAAGTGTTGATTGAAAACTAATGAAGTTAGATTTTTGGAGACTGTCCTCCAAAAGAAAAAAAAAAAAAAAAAAAGGACTTTATAGGTCGTTTTTCAAGCACCTTATTACGACATATATTTACGTTTTGAAGTCATGCACCCTCTAGCAGGCGTAAAAATAATGACAGTGTCGTGTTACATGGCTGTCATCATGAAATGACGTATGACTGTCATTACCAATCAAAATGCGTGTTCATTTAAATGCAATATGTGGAATTTTTACACCATTTCTCCTATTTCCATTTAGAAAAACTATTTTTTTATTAACGACTACCATACCCCCATCAGGTAACCAATAAAGGGACAATTTTTGATCAAGTCATGCAGTCAATATTATGTGACAGGATGTGACATCATTCAGACACCTTGCAAAGGACCACATTGTCATGAAGCAAAGTAACTAACTCTCTTTTAACTATTTGAAAAATTTATGTTTTAACTTGCTCATACACATGTCCCGAAACATAGCTAGTTTGGTTAATTCAATATAACCAAAAGTGTCATTCGGTACAACTGAAATTTTTGTCAAATCAAATTACTTTTTTGATTACAAATATTGTCTGTCTTGTAAAAAATGACAAAAGCATTGTTAATTGATTATAAAACCACATGATCTCATTGCTAACACTTAATAAAACATCAAAATTAATTATATCGCCATTATGTTTTTTACACCTTTAAAAACCTTATTCGTCAACGACCCATTTATAGTTACTGTTACAGTCACCATCCTTTGTGTTTGCTTAATATATCTTTTTAACTGACAATCCCTGTTAGTATGTATTTCAATCACTAGCAAAGCTAACACTACTATGTGTTAAAAACAAGCTAGCATTATGCTAATCATGCCCAGGAACATGCTAACATGTTAGCTATATTTAAAACGTTCTAAAACATGCTAGCAACATGTTACCAATGTGCTAACATGCTATCAATATGTTAACAACTCTCAACTAGAACAGGCTACGATAATAATTTCTATAAATGCTGTGTGTGTCTGAAGACTTTTGAAACTACTGCAAACTTTCTGGCCAGAATTTGTCAAGCCAACATTAAAGTTTGTCCCAAGCTAATATATCTGCATTGACATATAAATTTTCCTCCCATCTCCTATTTTTCTTTTTTCTGCACCATGTATCACTCCGTAATATAGTCATCTCCGTAATATAGTCACTACAAAGTAAAATACAGAGTGTTACCATTATTATTCCAAAGGAAAAGCAACGGAAAAATAATGAGTCAATGCTTTGTGTTCTCTCACAAATATTTTGCGTTCGGTCGCAAAACCTTTGCGTTCCTCCGAGAAACTCAATACAAATGTGTATATATATATATATATATATATATATATATATATATATACATTTGTATTGAGTTTCTCGGATATATATATATATATATATATATATATATATATATATATATATATATTAGACAAACAATACAAATTATACACAATACAAGTTTGCTCTCTTAAAGTACACACACACACACACACACAGAGAGATAGAGAGAGAGAGAGAGAGAGAGAGAGAGAGAATTCATCGGTCCTTCACTTCTGAGTCCAGAACCCTGTTTGTGGAAAGTGCTCCATATGTTTAATTAACATACTGTCACTTTTGTGTAAATCAGGAAAACATGTTTCATTTGAGTATGCAGATTCTGATTATTGACATAGAGGGCCATAGAAAAAATACCCAGTAAAATAAAAGCAGTGATAAATAATGTTTAGAACCTAAAGGTGGTGCTGCTGTCAGTAGTCCAGATTATTAATGGATTTATTACTTAGGTCTCCAGAAATATATGTTTGTAAGATTTACTACTGCAAAGATGCATATTTGCTGATGTGAATTCATGGAAGCTGTCTGCTGGTAGATGTACAAATGAGAAGTTAGACTTACAAACAGCCTTAGATGCAAACAGAGGCTGATCAGGGATTTACTGCATGGGAGAAGCACAATTTACATGAAGCCATGTTTCATTCTCTTTAAACTTCAACTTTTCAAAAGATGCTGGTGCAGATGTTTAGCTGCCATTCCACCCGTACACATGTACAGATGCCCACACACAAAAATGGATGGCAAGATTTACCAATCATACTGCAAAGCGACTGTCAAGGTAAAAATCTGGTTCCTGAATGTCTTGAAAGGTGATTCTAATAAACATTGCTGTGGAATATACAACGTTTGGTTGAAAATGTTATCAAGAAATTATTTGTGGATATCATCTAAAAGAATACTGTCTCTATTTATAGTTTTGAATATAAATTACTTGTTTAGAATTATATAACTGTATAACAATTGTATATATAATATTGTATATATAATTGTATATATAACTGTAACAATTATATAATTGTTATAGGATGTATTATGATGGCTATATGGCATACGATTATGTGGGCTGGATTTGACATACAAGTTAATAACAACAATAACAACAATAACAAAAAAAAACAACTTCTACATTATTTTTGTAATGCTTTACTGATAAAGTGACTGTTAAAGTTGGTTGTTAAAGTGTGAAGTGTGCTTTCATAGTGGGTCCGAAGATTCCTTTTGCCAACTAGGTAAGGAACTTCAACATCCATAATGCACTGCATGTTGCAGTCCAAGTCAAAATACTGCCTTGTTTTAAGTAGGAAATACTTCTTAGCAAACTTTTAGTCATAATGGTGTCTACTTGTATTGTTCCTGGGTGCAAGAATTCAAAGGGTAAACGTTTAGCAGGAGTGAGTTATTTTTTAGTTTCCAGTAAAAGATCCAGCATGTTATAGGGAGTGGCTAAAAGCTGCAAAGAATAGTAAATATAGAGAGATTGCCACAATGGAAAATCTGAAAAACCTCTGTGTCTGTAGTAAACATTTCAAACCAGAAGAGTACAAACACAGTGTTTAAAGCCATGGAAGGGAAATACTGAAAGAAATGTTCTGTCAGTTCTGCCCGAAGCAAAACACCATCACATACAGGTAAGCCGTTGCAATAGTGAACCATTACTTTTACCAGAAAATACTGTTTAAAGAGTAGACAAAGTATGATACAGGTGGACTTTTTATGACAAATAAACATGAATTTCTAGTCTAGGTAACACGGAGAAAGAGTAAACACAGAGTACCAACATTGTATCAAAGCGGGTTAAAAATTGGTGAAGTTAAACTTTAAATATTTAGACTTCTTTAATGTATTTTCAGGATTTATTTATTTATTTATTTATACATATTTAACATATAAATACTGACTACTACAGTTTACATGTATACATACAAAATATACATCCATGAGATTGTTTAAATTGAGATGACTTTCATGTCATAGAATGTCATAAGTCAATTTCAAATGAATACAGAATATCAACCTAATCTGCCATGTCTGTGTTTTTTTTCTCAGACAACCTCTATAAAAATTCTAGAGCAAATTACATACTATTATTTGTGTAAACTCCACAGTGCTCTGAGAAATCTAATCCAGCCTTAATGTGAATGTCTGTGATTGCTAATGTTGTATAATCCTAACACTTCTCTTCATGTGTTTTTTGACCTCCCTGAGCTGTTGTTTGTGCACCAATCTACGGAAGAGGATTAGGGCCAAGCAATAATAAAAAAATAAATCCATCTTGAGATTAAAGTTGTTAAATTTCAAGAAAAAAGTCGAAATAAAATGTTGAGAATAAACAAGTTAAATTACAAGAAAAAACCCGTTATATTTTGAGAAAAAAGTCGAGATAAAATGTTGAGAATAAAGTCATTAAATTACGAGAAAAAAGTTGTTAGATTAGGAAAACAAATTCGTTAAATTATGAGAAAAAAAGTCGTTAAATTTCGAGAAAAAAAGTCGAGATAAAATGTTGAGAATAAAGTCATTAAATTACGAGAAAAAAGTCGTTAAATTATGAGAACAAATTCAACAACTTTTTTCTCATAATTTAACGAGTTTATTCTCAACATTTTATCTCGACCTTTTTCTTGACATTTAACGAGTTTTTTCTCGTAATTTAACGAGATTATTCTCAACATTTTATTTCGACTTTTTTCTCGAAATTTAACGAGTTTTTTCTCGAAATTTAACAACTTTATTCTCAAAATGGTTTTATTTTTTTTTATTATTGCTTGGCCCTAATCCTCTTCCGTACCAATCTTATGCACCAAAAGCATGCTTTCATTTATTTCAGTATGTGTAGTATGAGATAAAAAAATAAAATTAAAAAATTAATAAATAGAGCCAAATCACAGATCGTGCAAAGACAATTTTAATTTCAGTCTCAGGTAATAGTAAGGTACATGTCTAGATGTTATTTTATTGTTTATTGTACTGCAGTGTCAAAAGTCTGAGAATGATAAACATTTAACCTTCTATTGCTTGAGAAACAAATCTTGATTACAATTAGTTTTTCAAAAATGACAAGAAAAAAACAGTGACTTCAGAGACAGATGGTCTTTAAAGAAAGATTTTTTTTTTTTAAATAAAACATCTGCTTGTCTGAGAATGCATCTTGCTTCCACTGAACTCACTCGCACAGATCTCCAAATGTATTGCTGATTTGTTATGCATGAGGATGGCCCTCATAAACTGCAAGTAGCCTCTCTCACTGGCGGACTATGTGGATGTGCCTGGCATCCCTCCATCACCCTGACAGGGTTTGATAAAAAAGCTAATGGCTGCTTTAGTTAGCTGGCTTTGAGAAAAGCTGTGTAGGCTCTTGGGAGAGTGAGAGTGTGGGTGGGGTGGGGTAAAGCCAGTCCCCCCAAAGATAGTAATGCCAGTAATTTTTTACATTGTATGGACGTTTTTTTTTTTTTTTTTTTTCTTGGTACCCATAAGGAAAACAGTTTATAATTCATACTAAATGACTTATTATGAATTATGAAAATGTAAAAATGCAGAAAGTTTTCTGTGATAGGTAAGTTTAGAGGTTATAATATACAGTTTGTACAGTATAAAAACCATTGTCTATGGAAAGACCTCATAAAAAGCGTAAGGATTTGAGTGAGTTTGACAAGGGCCACATTGTGATGGCTAGATGACTGGGTCAGAGCATCTCCAAAACTGCAGCTCTTGTGGGGTGTTCCCGGTCTGCAGTGGTCAGTGTCTATCAAAAGTGCTCCAAGGAAGGAACAGTGGTGAACTGGCGACAGGGTCATGGGCGGCCAAGGCTCATTGATGCACATGGGGAGCGACAGCTGGCCCGTGTGGTCCAATCCAACAGATGAGCTACTGTAGCTCAAATTGCTTAAGAAATTAATGCTGGTACTGATAGAAAGGTGTCAGAATACACAGTGCATCACATTTTGTTGTGTATGGGGCTGCATAGCTGCTGACCAGTCAGGGTGCCCATGCTGACCTCTGTCCACTGCCGAAAGCACCAACAGTGGGCACGTGAACATCAGAACTGGACCATGGAGCAATGGAAGAAGGTGGCCTGGTCTGATGAATCATGTTTTCTTTTACATCACGTGGATGGCCGGGTACGTGTACATTGCTTACCTGGGGAACATGTGGCACCAGGATGCACTATGGGAAGAAGGTAAGGCGGCGGATGCAGTGTGATGCTTTGGGCAATGTTCTGCTGGGAAACCCTTGGTCCGGCCATTCATGTGGATGTAAATTTGACGTGCCACCTAGAGCTGCACGATTAATCATTAAAAGATTATGATCTCACCGACACAACCTCATTCCTAAATGACAACGATTTTCCTGTTTCTATTAAACCTTTGACAAAATCACACCTGAATATTCAAATCAGCGTTTGCACTGCCACTGACCCAGAGAAAGCAGTTATCATTCATGTTTAGGAATGAAACAGCTTCACAAACAGTCTTTTCAACTACACACAGTTGTGTTATTTCTGTTACTCAAATTATCACAGAAGTAAATGTTTGAAGGGATAAATGTTTATTGTTTGGATATAAACACTGATGTCTACGGAATTATATTAATCCAAGTATTACAAACCCGATTTCAAAAAAGTTGGGACACTGTACAAATTGTGAATAAAAAAAGAATGCAATAATTTACAAATTTCATAAACTTATATTTTCTTCACAATAGAATATAGATAACATATCAGATGTTGAAAGTGAGACATTTTGAAATGTCATGCCAAATATTGGCTCATTTTGGATTTCATGAGAGCTACACATTCCAAAAAAGTTGGGACAGGTAGCAATAAGAGGCCGAAGAAAAGTTAAATGTACATATAAGGAACAGCTGGAGGACCAATTTGCAACTTATTAGGTCAATTGGCAACATGATTGGGTATAAAAAGAGCCTCTCAGAGTGGCAGTGTCTCTCAGAAGTCAAGATGGGCAGAGGATCACCAATTCCCCCAATGCTGCGGCGAAAAATAGTGAAGCAATATCAGAAAGGAGTTTCTCAGAGAAAAATTGCAAAGAGTTTGAAGTTATCATCATCTACAGTGCATAATATCATCCAAAGACTCAGAGAATCTGGAACAATCTCTGTGCGTAAGGGTCAAGGCCGGAAAACCATACTGGATGCCTGTGATCTTCGGAGCCCTTAGACGGCACTGCATCACATACAGGAATGCTACTGTAATGGAAATCACAACATGGGCTCAGGAAATACTTCCAGAAAACATTGTCAGTGAACATAATCCACCGTGCCATTCGCCGTTGCCAGCTAAAACTCTATAGGTCAAAAAATGAAGCCATATCTAAACATGATCCAGAAGCGCAGGCGTTTTCTCTGGGCCAAGGCTCATTTAAAATGGACTATGGCAAAGTGGAAAACTGTTCTGTGGTCAGACGAATCAAAATTTAAAGTTTTTTTGGAAAACTGGGACGCCATGTCATCCGGCACTAAAGAGGACAAGGTACAACCCAAGTTGTTATCAGCGCTCAGTTCAGAAGCCTGCATCTCTGATGGTATGGGGTTGCATGAGTGCGTGTGGCATGGGCAGCTTACACATCTGGAAAGGCACCATCAATGCTGAAAGGTATATCCAAGTTCTAGAACAACATATGCTCCCATCCAGACATTCATCTCCTTTCAGGGTAGACCTTGCATTTTCCAACATGACAATGCCAGACCACATACTTGCATCAATTACAACATCATGGCTGCGTAGAAGAAGGATCTGGGTACTGAAATGGCCAGCCTGCAGTCCAGATCTTTCACCCATAGAAAAACATTTGGCGCATCATAAAGAGGAAGATGCGACAAAGAAGACCTAAGACAGTTGAGCAACTAGAAGCCTGTATTAGACAAGAATGGGACAACATTCCTATTCCTAAACTTGAGCAACTTGTCTCCTCAGTCCCCAGACATTTGCAGACTGTTATAAAAAGAAGAGGGAATGCCACACAGTGGTAAACATGGCCTTGTCCCAACTTTTTTGAGATGTGTTAATGCCATTGAAATTTAAAATCAACTTATTTTTCCCTTAAAATGATACATTTTCTCAGTTTAAACATTTGATATGTCATCTATGTTGTATTCTGAATAAAATATTGAAATTTGAAACTTCCACATTATTGCATTCTGTTTTTATTCACTATTTGTACAGTGTCCCAACTTTTTTGGAATCGGGTTTGTATTTTATTATATTAACAATATTTGGCTGATTCTTGGCTGAGCCAATTAAAATAGCATCTGTAATGAATACGTCATCGAAAGGAATTCTTAATCCGTGGCCACAATATATTTTATTTTTACATGTTGTGTCTTTTTGATAATTATATATATATATATATATATATATATATATATATATATATATATATATATATAAATTAAAATTATTTTAATTGTGAAAATGCTGATGTGTAGTGCATTAAATGTTTGTAGCCACTTAAAAACACGTCAAAATGCTTGCAGATTAATTCATTTGGAGCAAGAATAACACTAAAACAGATAATTCCGAATGCTGTAACCAAGCAACAGGAAGACATCTTTGTGCTTGAATGTGGCCACTACATATCCAATATTACGTGTGAACATGGAATCAAGACATGCTCTCTGCTGAATACACTTATGATTAATGTCCTGTTGAGTTGTGTAAACTTTACTAGTATAATTGTAGCAGTTTACAAATGCTGTCTGAGGGGCACCTGTGACTGCTGCTGACTCTAATTGCTTACTCATTTACAAAGTCAATCATGCAGTTCAATTATTCTAATGCTTCCTGGTAATTATTAGTCATTTATTTCATGAAATTCAGTGGAGTATTTCAGTCTGAATAAATGACTATGGCTGAGTGACAAGTTTGCAGGCTTATCTGCTCCATCAATTGATTGATTGATTGATTGATTGATTGATTGATTGATTGTCCGATTGTCCTTTTTTTCTCCCCCGTTTTTTTTTTTTTTTTTTTTTTTTTTGTCAGGATACACCATATGAGTGGCATTGAGCAAACAATTAATTTAGTCCTCATAAAGACAGGTTGTTATTGTAAATAAGAACTGTTCTTAATGACTTGCCTGGTTAAACAAAGGTTAAATTAAAAAACAATTCTCAGACGTAGTTTCATAGAATTCTTGTTATTCTTCACAGTGACGTCCTTACTGAATGCAGGATTCCACAAAAATGGAGATATTGCATGACATTTATTTGATTTCAACTATGTAATAAAAGGGATGTGTTGAAAAAAAAAAAAACAATGCAATGTTTATTTACACAATAAGGAACATATAAAAGTCTTATTGGGATCATAAAAACTAAAACTTGTGAGAGACAACAAAATACAAAAGGCACTAATATAGCTGTTGTTGTTGTTTCGCTGCTCTGTTAGTAATATATATTTTGGTATGTTATGAAATTCTAAAAAAAAACAACACTTTCATCTGTACTTTTCTCTGTATTCATCAGTACTTCATGTCTTTTCCTTAAAGGTGCAGTAGGTGTTCTGGGAAAATGCTAACTTTAGCCTGCTAGCATTGAAAGCGAACGTCCCACCCTTCCTGCAAATCGCCATCCAAAGCCACACCTCCTCGAAAACACATGAACGTGCACAGACCAGAAGCGAGACGACCAGAGACAACATTATTGGATTGCATCATGTGTTATTTGCACCGGTAACAAAACTTTACAGTCCGTTGAGTAACAGTACTACAATAACAAACATATACAACTTTTTAAAAATGGAATTCGATGCAGCGAATGGATACATAATGGACATTTCTAACGTGACAGCTTTGAGCACAAAATAAACAACATCATTGTCTTTATAACCAGAAAGGTGATAGTATTTCAGCAAAAATATTGTCAGAATATCAAGCGAAGGAACAACACAAAACTATCTTTCGTGCTAAGAATGGCATGCACAATACCCGCAGGGACACTGAGGGTATTTTCATTGGAGGAGGATATTTTCATTGTTTGTAGCAAGACTCAGAAACAGTCTGAAACATCTGGTGGTGGTGGCCTCATGAATCCATGCACCAAAGGTGTGGATGTTGCAGTTTTCTCGTAACTTTGAAAAGATAAAAGTTGTTTCCGATCAGACGCTGGGTGCTGCTGTCCTTGAGCTAATTAGTAAGTACACCAACTGCATAAGCTTCTTTATGTGTTACTATCAAAACATCAAAATCAAGTGCCAGTGCCACTTGTTGTCAGTTCAGAAGGAAAGTTAGGTTGTTGCTGTTTGCCTGTCATTCTCACGCTGACTCCGCACAGTGTACAAGAAACGCACTGATGACGCATGATGCCTGCATGAACAGGCTGCGCAGTGGTATGCAAACACATGTTGACCAACAGGGAACACATGCTATAATTTTAATTTTCGGACCGAACGCAATGATTAAAGGAACATTTTATGGTCCTAATGCCTTCCACGGATGATATATATTTGTAAAAATACATTTAGACCGCTTAGCATAGTGATTGCTTTCAGGATATGAGGAGGCTTTCAACCAGCATAACAAAAAATGTTTCTGAAGAGAATCACCTATTGCACCTTTAAGGTAACCTCTCTTTCAAAGATATGAATGGTTCAGGAGATTGTCTTTTCTTGAAAGGACTATGTATTTCACCTCAACAGCTATGGTAAAAGAGTCATGGCATGCTTTTGCAGAAACTTGCTTTCAGCGAGCAAAGAGAATGTAACACAAAATTCGAAGAGCAATTTTAACATCCCTGAAGGCTTAATAATTTCATGGACCTTTGTTCAAAGGACCTGTGCTAAACTTAACCAAGAGCCTTCAGTGGATGGATGTTGACATTCGTAGTGCTTGTAATGTTAGACGGACATGACAACTTGTCAAAGTGTAAACCTTCACTTTTACATTTTTAAGGTGTAAAAAAAAAAAAAAAAAAAAAAAAAAACAACAACACTGAAAATGCAAAGTTTCAAAGTTCAAAGTTGTGTGATGTCATGTGGATGCATATTATCACGTTCAGTCTATAGGCGCGTGGTGTTTCTTCACAAAGTGACATCACCAACAATCTGGCCTGGCATGAAAAATACAGCGTTTTTAGCCGTTTTCGCAGAACATTTTGACAACATTCGTCGGTCTGTACATGAAAAACGCAAAAGAAAAACCTTTCCGCTTTTCGTACATTCGTTATTGTGTAAACATACCCTTAGTTACGTGTCCTAGTTTTCAGTTTGGTTCTTCATGGTTTGATTAATTTGAGCACCTGTTATTCATTTTGTTGATTGGTTTGTCTGTGTATTTAAGCTCTGGTGTTCTTTGTTCATTGTCAGTTCTTGTCGCTTTTTAATCGGTTGTTCTGTTTCCTACAGTTTTCTGTGTTTTTTTGTTTAATAAATCTATAACCACTGCATTTAAACCAGTTTCCTCATCATTTGCAACCGAAATCAAACATATTGCGATTTTGGTTTTATTTAGATTAATCATGCAGACCTATAAGAATCTAAGAACATTTTCAACACACCATTTGTTCCATAATGTGATGTTTGGAGCGGAAAAGTTGCATTTCAGTTACTTCATTGGACACTTACACGTTGCTTGTCCACTGGCGTGAAGAAGAGCGAGCGTTTTCAATTCATTCCGATCGAAGTTGAGCTTCACTCTCTTGTGGTGCATTGTGCAATTGACAGCGGACCAAAGAAAGAGGTCAAGAGCGTCAAAAGGTTGGGCAATTCTCAAGTTTATGCTAATATCAAGTGAAAAACACAGTCGGCAACCAATCGTTGAGAGGTTCAGGTAGTGACGTCTGTTTTGAGCATGTAAAAATATGCAGGTTGTGCCAGAGTTTATGCTGAATCTAGTGCATAAATCATACAGTTTACACACTGGAAGCTTTGCAGTTGTTGTATATGTTAAATATTGCAGTTTGGATGCTTTCATTGTGATTATACTGGCTGGGTTTATAAAATTTTATAAAATTGACAGAATATCTTTACTTGGGGAATTTGGAAATAAAGCTTGCCTATTTACAAATGTAATCATGTGCATCTCTGATGATTATATTGCCTGTGCATTGAAGAAAAAAAAAAGAAAAAAACATAGATTAAACACACTCACTACAGACACACCCCAAGTCAGACCCTTACCCCCGGTTTCACAGACAAGGCTTAAACCTAGTCCCAGACTAAAATGCATGTTTAACTGAAAGCAACTTGCCCTGATAAATCTGACACACAAGTAATCTTGCACACAAGTAATGTTTTTTTTTTTGTTGTTGTTGTTGTTGTTGTTTGTTTGTTTGTTGCTCTTTTTTTCCCTAAGGTACTTTTTAAAAATCTACTTAACATAATTGAACTAAGGCCTAATCCTGGCTTAATCTAAGCCCTGTCTATGAAACTGGGCCCAAAATTGTAAGGATCTATTATATTTTGTGTAAACTCTTGTTACAGATCCCTTGTTCCCCTGGACTCCATTTCCCAAGATTCTCCTGTTCTCCACACCTGCACTCACTTCCCTCGTCATCTCCCCATCATCACGGATCACCTGCACCTGGACTCTATTGTTAGCACTCCCTTTATATTGCACTCACTCCCTTCACTCCTTGTCTGTTCTTATGTTAATCTTAGGTGTGTGTAACGTATGTTTTCTCCTACTTGTATATTAAAGACCCGTAATTGTGGATATCCGTGTACTGCCTCATCCATACGCTAGCACACGTAACAGTAGAACAGACCCAAAACCGCAGGACATCCACATCATCAAGATGGGTCTCTTCCTAGTTCCTGTACCCCCAACGGTTCGCAATGCCGAGGCTCCTACTCCTCCACAACCTCTGACTTCAGCGGCAGAAAAGCTCATCGGGCTCTTCCAGATGGGACGTTCACTGGAGAGGTATGTGGAGGAGTTCATAGAGCTTGCTTTTCTGACTAACTGGTCTGATGCACGTTTGATCGCCCTGTTTCTGGACGGACTGGACGAGGACACTATCTGTTTTTATGAACCTGAAGATTATTTTTCCCTGAACGAAACCATTAATCTAATTTTGTATTTAAACGGATCTAGTTTCTATTGTGAAGAGGTTCAGGATATGTGTTCATCTCGTCCAGTCCCTCCAGAAACACGGGTGGCCAGGCCAGTTGGTCAGCCTATGTCTCTCTCCGCATATCCCTCCAGTGAACTGATTTCCTGGTCAACGCTGGACCCACACTCCTCTATTGGGTCCAGAAAGCGGCGGAGGAGGAAGCAAGCCGCTCCAGTCTCTCCAGAGCCCGCTCCAGTCTCTCCAGAGCCCGCTCCAGTCTCTCCAGAGCCCGCTCCAGTCTCTCCAGAGCCCGCTCCAGTCTCTCCAGAGCCCGCTCCAGTCTCTCCAGAGCCCGCTCCAGTCTCTCCAGAGCCCGCTCCAGTCTCTCCAGAGCCCGCTCCACTCTCTCCAGAGCCCGCTCCACTCTCTCCAGAGCCCGCTCCACTCTCTCCAGAGCCCGCTCCACTCTCTCCAGAGCCCGCTCCACTCTCTCCAGAGCCCGCTCCACTCTCTCCAGAGCCCGCTCCCGTTCCTACGGGTATTCTAATTGTATTTGAGGGGATGGACTGGCCCTCTGCTTCTGCCACTGAGCCAAGTCCTCCAGTCTCCGCCGAGCCTGCATCTCCAGTCTCCGCCGCCGAGCAAGCAGCGCCAGTCTCCGCCGCCGAGCAAGCAGCGCCAGTCTCCGCCGCCGAGCAAGCAGCGCCAGTCTCCGCCGCCGAGCAAGCAGCGCCAGTCTCCGCCGCCGAGCAAGCAGCGCCAGTCTCCGCCGCCGAGCAAGCAGCGCCAGTCTCCGCCGCCGAGCAAGCAGCGCCAGTCTCCGCCGCCGAGCAAGCAGCGCCAGTCTCCGCCGCCGAGCAAGCAGCGCCAGTCTCCGCCGCCGAGCAAGCAGCGCCAGTCTCCGCCGCCGAGCAAGCAGCGCCAGTCTCCGCCGCCGAGCAAGCAGCGCCAGTCTCCGCCGCCGAGCAAGCAGCGCCAGTCTCCGCCGCCGAGCAAGCAGCGCCAGTCTCCGCCGCCGAGCAAGCAGCGCCAGTCTCCGCCGCCGAGCAAGCAGCGCCAGTCTCCGCCGCCGAGCAAGCAGCGCCAGTCTCCGCCGCCGAGCAAGCAGCGCCAGTCTCCGCCGCCGAGCAAGCAGCGCCAGTCTCCGCCGCCGAGCAAGCAGCGCCAGTCTCCGCCGCCGAGCAAGCAGCGCCAGTCTCCGCCGCCGAGCAAGCAGCGCCAGTCTCCGCCGCCGAGCAAGCAGCGCCAGTCTCCGCCGCCGAGCAAGCAGCGCCAGTCTCCGCCGCCGAGCAAGCAGCGCCAGTCTCCGCCGCCGAGCAAGCAGCGCCAGTCTCCGCCGCCGAGCAAGCAGCGCCAGTCTCCGCCGCCGAGCAAGCAGCGCCAGTCTCCGCCGCCGAGCAAGCAGCGCCAGTCTCCGCCCCAGCCGCCGCCGAGCAAGCAGCGCCAGTCTCCGCCCCAGCCGCCGCCGAGCAAGCAGCGCCAGTCTCCGCCCCAGCCGCCGCCGAGCCCTCAGCTCCAGCCGCCGCCGAGCCAGCCGCTCCAACCGCCGCCGAGCCCTCAGCTCCATGCTCCACCGCCCTAAAGCCCACTCCTGCCCACAGAAACAATCCCTTCCTCAGACTTTTAAAGACTTTCCTTAAATTCCCCATGTATTTTTTGGGGGGGGGGCCTAGTACCCGTTCCGGTACCTGTGGGTGGGGAACTCCTGGGCGGGGTTTCGGAAGCGCCAGAGCCCACCAGGGCTCCTGACCCTCCATGGCAGCCCGCTGCACCTGACCCTCCATGGCAGCCCGCTGCACCTGACCCGCCATGGCCGCCCACGGCTCCAGACCCGCCATGGCCGCCCACGGCTCCAGACCCGCCATGGCTGCCCACGGCTCAAGACCCGCCATGGTTCATGGATCCGCCCTGGAGACCTCCGTTCCTGTCCGCTCCTCTCCCTGCACCTGCATGAGGTCTCCAGGGCACCCGCCCCCCCTGTTACAGATCCCTTGTTCACCTGGACTACATTTCCCAAGATCCTCCTGTTCTCCACACCTGCACTCACTTCCCTCGTCATCTCCCCATCATCACGGATCACCTGCACCTGGACTCTATTGTTAGCACTCCCTTTATATTGCACTCACTCCCTTCACTCCTTGTCTGTTCTTATGTTAATCTTAGGTGTGTGTAACGTATGTTTTCTCCTACTTGTATATTAAAGACCCGTAATTGTGGATATCCGTGTACTGCCTCATCCATACGCTAGCACACGTAACAACTCTGTCCCTCTACTATATTAGAAACCACTTTTGCTCTTTGTTTACCTGGTTTACACAGTGACACAAAGAACTGACCACAAGATTAGTCGAATAGCTGTTGAACTCTGAATGTTAAATGTGACGCAAGGTCTACTCTGCTACCACATAACAACAAGCTAAAGTCTGGGAGATAAAAAGATCAATGTACGTATTACACACATGTAATGTTAGCTGTGAGTGTGGCACATTGATCCAGCCATCCAACTTGAGGTCTTAAAACATAAGCTGCCTCTCATTTTGGCATCAGTTAAAACAGTTCCTTTCCTCTATCGAAAGGTAAAATCCTTTATAAGGATTTATAAGGATGTTATTGGCACTAATAACAGACATTTTCTCCCAATAATTAAGACGAGGAAGCAAATGCCAGTCTAAAAATAAAACAAAACCAATATTATGAAATATTTGTGTTGATACGGGCATTTGGTTCAAACTGTATGTGTACATTAATCACATGTTAGTTTGCAATTGCTTCCATATATGATCATTATCTATAGTTACATGAGTACAATTTGGGTCATTTGATAAGCTCACTTCACCTTAAAAAAAAAAAAAAAAAAAATAAATAAATGAGGGTCAGACTACTATTATGTTACAGTTTCAAATAAAGTAGCCAAGTGGCCAATTTACTTGTCAAATCTAAAATTAGGGCTTAGGAAGTATCCATTTTGGACCTTAGAGTGTAATAGTTTATAATGGCCTCTTCTTTTCAGAAATCCACCACATGCCATTAGCAATAATAGACTAATTATTTTTACTTTGTTTGTTTGTACGCTTATTTATTGTTTGTCTGTTTATGCTGCCAACTAAAGTCACTCTAATGCATTATTTCCAACTTTCTTTCACTAGTCTAGTCAGTTATACAGTATATATATATATATATATATATATATATATATATATATATATATATATATATATATATAAGCTCATATTTCTAGTTATATAAAACAGACTACACTAAAGTCTTTGAAATCTCATTACCCTTAACCACCACATCCCACACTTTAACTTACGTAAACGCACTGGAAATTGTAACAATGTTATCTTAGCCATGAATCCACATTTTCACATTATTATCTCACAGCATGACACATGGCACAATCACCTCACATCACATGTGATGTGCAGGTGTTTCATTTCTTTAATTTAACGTATGTTGTTCTCAATTACTGTCCAATATTGTAGTGTGACCCCTTGTGGCCTGTCATGATGAAGATGAATCTGGTTAGATGAGTCCTCATCAGATTCTTCTTTCCCAGTTAAATTGTTTTATACAGACTAATTGTGGTGTGAAGGATTGGGGAAAGTCTCATATATACAGTGGTAATTAAACAGATTCCCTTTTCAAATTTGACAGTCATGTGTTTTGTGAAAACATTTGAATTTTCCACCTCTGCTAGAGTAAAAGGAACAAGTTTCTGTTGCTATTTTTATGCTCCATTAAGAGCAGAGCAGAGAAAACTTTAGTTCAGTTCTAGCATTTCACTCTTCATTATGGTGTTTTTACAACATTCCGTGGTTCGAAAGTCTCAAGCAGTTACAAACATTCAGAGGTGAGGACAATTATTTACTCTAATTTGACAATTTTATTCTACACATGCACACACTGTGGCAGGAGTTGGCTTTACGGTGAAATTTCTTTCCCCCAACAAGGAAAAGAGAAGGACAGTGAAGGCTAATCCACCCCTGGGAAAGAAATGATAATGCAGTACACACTGCCAAGGTCCTCTCTGTGCTTGTCTCACCAGACATGATGAATGGAGGAACACAGCTAAAGCCTCATCAGTGATAAACTAACCTGGGTAGAGATGTAGCCAGATATCCAGAACACAAGGACAAGGCCACTGTGTCGCACCATCACAGGCTGAAATGTGTTTACAATGCACAGCATGTCCCTGGATATATGAATACAACTGACAATGGCTATGTATAAGAGTTCTGTGAGAGAATATGACCCAATAAGACCTGGCAAGAAACTGTAATTATATATATATATATATATATATATATATATATATATATACATATATACAAATACATATATAAAACGTGCCTACCTATATTTTTTTGCAAAATTCCAAAATGTACCAGTACATATAATTCACTGTCGTTTCCAGCTGAAATGAACACTAGTGGCAGTAAAACACCAACAACTTGTATTCTTTTCACATAAATTATGATTATGGGGCAAGATTACTGCCATTATTGTTCTTTGCACAATTCTATTGTACATTTTTAGCATAGTGCATGATTTTGTAAATACATTTTGACATTTGTAGTAAAGTGGTTCTACCTTAATATTATAAAGTGATGAGAAAACTTTTTGTGTGCCAAAATGTATTTATTTATTTTTTTAAATGACGATTTTTCAACGATATCTAGTGATGGCCGTTTTCAAAACACTGCTTCGAATATTTTGTTTCGAATCAGTGATTCGGAGTGCCAGAGTCACGTGATTTCAGCAGTTTGGCATTCTGACGTGCGAGCCGAATCAGTGATTCGAAACAAAAGATTTGAAGCAGTGTTTTGAAATCAGCCATCACTAGATATCGTTGAAAAGTTGTTGTTTTTTTGGTGCACAAAAAGTATTCTCGTCACTTTATAATATTAAGGTAGAATCACTGAACTCACATGAACTGTTTTAAATATGTTTTGTGTACCTTTCTGGATCTTGAGAAGTTCAGTGACATTGCTGTCTATAGAGGCCTCACTGAGCCATCGAATTTCATCAAAAAATATCTTAAAGGTGCCATCGAACGTTTTTTTTTACAAGATGTAATATAAGTCTGTATAATGTCCCCTGAATGTGTCTGTGAAGATGCAGCTCAAAATACCCCATAGATTTTTTTTTAATTAATTTTTTTAACTGCCCATTTTGAGGCATAATTAGAAATGCGCTGATTCAGGCTGCGACCCCTTTAATTGCTCGCGCTCTCCGCCCCCTCCCGAGCTCTCGACTCTATCATTGCATAAACAAAGTTCACACAGCTAATATAACCCTCAAAATGGATCTTTACAAAGTGTTCGTCATGCAGCATGTCTAATCGCGAAAGTATGGTATTTATTTGGATGTTTATATTTGATTCTGAATGAGTTTTATAGTGCTCCGTGGCTAATGGCTAATGCTACACTGTTGGAGAGATTTATAAAGAATGAAGTTGTGTTTATGCATTATACAGACTGCAAGTGTTTAGTAATGAAAATAGCGACGGCTCTTGTCTCTGTCAATACAGTAAAAAATGATGGTAACTTTAACCACATTTAACAGTACATTAGCAACATGCTATTGAAACATTTAGAAAGACAATTTACAAATATCACTAAAAATATCATGTTATCATGGATCATGTCAGTTATTACCACTCCATCTGCCATTTTTCGCTGTTGTCCTTGCTTGCTTGCCTACTCTGATGATTCAGCTGTGCACAGATCCAGACGTTAATACTGGCTGCCCTTGTGTAATGCCTCGATCATGGGGTGGCATATGTAAATATTGGGGGCGTACACCCCAACTGTTACGTAACAGTCGGTGTTATGTTGAGATTCGCCTGTTTTTCGGAGGTCTTTTAAACAAATGAGATTTATATAAGAAGGAGGAAACAGTGGAGTTTGAGACTCACTGTATGTAATTTCCATGTACTGGACTCTTGTTATTCAACTATGCCGAGGTAAATTCAATTTTCAATTCGATGGCACCTTTAATTTGTGTTCTGAAGATGAACGAAGGTCTAGAATGACATGAGGGTGAGTAAAAAATGACATTATTTTCATTTTTGGGTAAACCAACCCTTTAAGGTGGTACATTATTTTAAATCACCATAGAGCATGCAAAGTCAACTGGCGGCCCGCGGGCCAAATCCGGCCCGCCAGAGATTTCCATCCGGCCCCCAGAATAATACTGAATTCAGGAATAGCCTTGTAAGAGGAAAAAGTTTAGGGCTGGTCCGAATACCATTTTTTGATGAACATCGACTATTCGAAGCTTCGGAGAGAGGGGCTGAACATATTTTTCTCTCTAATAAAGGCAGGAATCTGTGTCTGTATATCCGTTTGCATTTTTATTATTTCGAGAACCGTTCATCCAATCGACTTCACAGGGGAGTGCAGTGTCGCATTTGGTGCAATATAGATGGACACGCGAGACGCGACACATTCAGAATTAATAAACTTTTAGTAAACTACAGTTAGAGCAGCGCGAGCGGGAAGCGGCGCACCTCACGCGGGCAGGGCTTATGCTCCGAGAACGGACACTGCACTAGTGATATAAAACGCACACACACAGGTCTGTTAAATTAAGCAATACTTTTAAGGTAGTCTAATAATTTTCTGACTAACAAATTGACACAGAAATTTAAACAAAGAAAAACGAAATTAAGTTAAATTAAAAACGAGATTAATTTAGATTGATAATAACGGGTAAAAATGCTAATACATTTTGTCTATTATTCTATTTTCCACAATGTCAAAGCAACAAAACACAAGCTCAGACATGCACAAACTCCGCTGTTCTGCGCTCTAGCCAGAGAACACTCCCGTTGCTGGAACACGCGTCGGTTCTATTTCTAGCATGCACGCGTTTTCTGCGTGGCTCGAGCGCGCCTGAGACGCGTGTCTCAGTGTGCAAACTCCAACCTGTTAAATATGGGAGCCGAAATAAAAACGGACACGCCACGCAGCTGAGTCGCTCACGCAGCCAGTGTGTCGCCGGCCTTATTCAAGGGGGAATGAGAACCGTTTTTTATTTTTAATCTAACGAAACAAAAAGCCTTCTGAAAAGTAGCTTGTGCCATAGCCTGCCTTCAGTCAAGAATGACGATAAACGCGTTCTCTCATTGAACATCTTTTATTGTTTCACGTGCTCATTTTTTCACAAATGTCAAAATTTTCCTTGCCTGGGATTTGCGCACAATTGCGTGACAGTGATGGACAGCTTGAAAGCCTCACAAATATGAAGCCTAAAATATCGCTATCGCCCCCTGGTGGCTTGCTGCAGTACAGGTAATATGTAAAAAATAACATAAATTTGGAATTAGAATTAGTATATCAAATAATAACATACAGTATTAGGATACAATTCGAATTTTATTTTATATTACGAGTATCTGGCCCTTACAGTGTCTGCAGTGAAAAATTCTGGCCCTTGGACAAATATAGTTGATGACCCCTGCCATAGAGCATTAATTACTGCCACTCATTTGACATTTCATTTGCAAACTTTGACAAAACAAACAACAAACAGCATAATAAAATGTTGCCAGATTCAGGTTAATCTGTTTCAGATAAAAATGAACGCTATTTTAGTGCAACTCACTGCACATTTCACTTTAAAAGTGTTATGAAACATGCAAGAAGCAACATAATACAGTTTTTCAGGAATGTTGCCACAGGCACTTTCTTCAATACTGGGTTAAAATAAATACATGAAACATAATGTATGTTAGCTCGCATTATATTTCAATATTTTCACATATAATTCGATTTTTTTTGGCAGGAAATGGGCCGATGGTCAGATGAACTGCTGTGCCCTTAAAAATAAAAAAGTGCCTCGCTTGATTAATGAACCATATAGCAGACAGTCGTTGCTGCCTCGCCTTTCCCTGCTAAATTAATAGTAAGGGAGGGATGGTGTTAAATCACAGCTGCATAATTGCTAGATCATTGATTAATTAAAAGACACTATAACTGATCATTTATTAAACACATATGGACTAATCACATCCATTTAGTCAAAAAAGTGGTGGGATTCACATCGTTCATGATGTCATGCAATGATGAAGCTTAGCTCATTAATATTAACTGACATAAAGTATTTAGTCTGCTTCTGAGGATGAAGATTTTGGTTCATAAATAAATATCAGAACAACTCACTATGTCACATTTGTCTAGTAATAACACAATTTCTTAGGGTTTCCAACTTCTAATCCTCCCTGATATCTACCATTACACATTTATGTCAGTAGATGGATATTAGTGGGGACGCATTTGTTTGCATTTTGTTGTGTGATTTAATTGGAGCGGATATTGGGCAAAGCACCCTGTAGAGAAGAGAACATATTGCCGCTGTTGCTTTCCACATTCAAAAACGACTGTGCCGATCACTCAGCATAACATTAAAAATAACTCACTGCTGCGGCACATCACCTCTTATTATACTGTAACACTCTAGGCAACTGAAAACTCCTTATTAATAATAGAAAGTGCTTCCTCTCTGTCAGACATATCCCTTAATGTGAGTTAATAAAATAATATAGTGTGGGGACACGTCCCACCCATCCCAATTGTAAATTATGCTTATGAGACTAATAGTTTAGAGTGAAACATAAACAAACAAACAAACCTAAAGTACACTGTAAAAACTATTTTCATGATTTGTTATAACATTTTTTTCTTTTGTTAAATCAACTTCTATGATAATGAATGTAGTTCAGATAACATAATATTTTGAGTTTCTGTTGATTAAACCAATCGCCTTCATCTTTTCATTTTTCTACAAAGTTTGGAACAGAACTCAATTTGTTTGATGTGACATTTGAAACTTATTTGATGTGACAAATCAAATGTTTCAACTGTTTCAAACATTTCAAAATTACAATCTTTTCAAACACTTCACTTTGTTTTGTGTTCATGTTCACTGATTGATTTGCTTTGCATTTCTATTGAAAATCACTGATGCTGTAAAGACACTTTATTCAGATGAATGCTAAAGAGAACTGCAGGCAAGCAATTTTTGAAACCATTTTGACCCAAATCGCAGTCCATGCCATTTCAATTCATTTAAATCCACACAAATATGCTACATTGTCAGAAAGACTTAATAAACTTTGACCAGGCAATTTTCATAACAGGAAATGGCATTACAATTTTGTGACTGCCAAAATAATGTCCAAGAAAATGTCATAATGTCTTTCCTTGTTCCAAGGTCAGTGGTGTGGTGTTCAGTTAACCGTTTGATTATTTAAAATATCTTTCTAAACAGCAATAATTACCACAGTCCTAATGGCTTATGTTACTGGCACACTAAAAGAAAACGCTCAAGTTGAGTTAGAATCATCTGCATTTGTTCCAAGCTAATGAATTTGAGTCAGATGTGATCCATTTAGCCTCCCTCCTGTAACGTCCCCAGCCTTGATTACTGCAGTGATTAGCATCTTGGAGACAGCTCCTTTCTTTGAGACAAGCCGCTCAGCTGGAACTCCATGATTCAGCATATTTTGCAGCACTTTAGACACTGAAACAACCAGCTAACCAAGAAAATGGACAAACGGGATAAACAGTAACCTATTTCAAACCTATTTTGATGAAACCAAGGAGGTACATATACCTGTAGAAAGCTGTCCATTAGCATTTCCATTAATCTCAGTAATGAATGGTGCCCTTTAATGATCCAAAGGGTAACCTTCATATTGTAAATGTGCATTTGTATCTTGTTGCTGTCACAGTTATGTTTTGTTAGTTTTGTTATTCATGGACTTTTAATATGTTTTCGTTTTCCTGTTTCCTTTGTTCAGTTTTCATACTCCTCATTTATGTTAATGGTTTCAGCTGGATTGATTAATTAGTCTCGTTTGTGTTGCTATATAAGTTGTACCCTCACATTCATTCTCTGTTCGGTCATGTTCGGTGTGTTTCTCTGCCCTTGTGTAGATTATCGTGCCTGTTTGTTTATATTCTTCTGAGTCTTTGTCTGTCTGCCTGCAACGCACTCCCTATATTGCGACAGATGACCAAACCGCAAATGGATGATAGAGCCAAACTGATTGGCGTGGCTCAGAAGAGCCAAGATTTTTATTTCATTTGTCAAGGACTTTTTTTGCCTGGCTGTCACCAGCTCCCTCAGCGAAGATCCCCTGTTCGACCTTGTTCTGGATCGGGGCAACCTTCCACCACGCTATCGACCTCCCAGACACCACAGGACTGGACTAGAGACCGTCATAAGGTGTCTGGAGAGCGTCACATCCCGATTCAGAGCACAGCCAGACCCAGAGCCAGTTTCACCCTGAACGACCGTGCAAGAGTCACGTGAGCCCCCAGCAGATTGAGTGGCACCACCTGCCGCAATGAGTGAGCCAGAGCCCAAAGATATGGGGACAGAGCTTGCCCTTACCCTGGATGTGGATCCCCAGTGTGGATCTGACCGGGAGAGTGAGCTCGCGACACCAGCGGCCAAGGGAATTGAGATGGGGGACTTGTCAACTCCCACCCTATCCCACCAGGTATCTGAATCGTTTTTGATTAAAGAAAACACTGAGAAATGTTTGGACTATGATCCGTCAGTTTGTTTGGAATTACCGCTGTTTATGGACTCGGAATTATTCTTTTCACTAACCTGCATAGAACTGTGCCTTCTCCGGGGAAGCCCTGCTATGATCTCAAGCCTGTGCATGAAGATCCTGCGGCTCCGCCTCCGGCCTCTGCTCCCTTCACTTAATCTTGGCCTGTTGGCTCCACCTTGGTTCCTCCCACCTTTGGCTCCACCAGAGACCCTCGGCCTTGTGGCTCCACCGGGTTCCCTCGTCCCATCGGGTTCCCTCGTCCCACCAGCTCCTCCTTGGTCAGTTGTCACACCGCTTTTGCCACAGACTTACAAGTCGTCTGCTGCACTCTGACCCTCCACCCCTTCGGCTGCAGCAGGTTCCTTCCCTTTGGCTTCTCTTCTGTCCTCAGTCTCACCGACATCGCCCCAGTGCTTGGGCACTCTGGCGCTGCCTCCGACGTTCATCACCGTGGCTGCACCCAGGTTTCCAGTACCTTTCTCTGTTCCATCGGCCTTCCTTCTGCGCCTGCGGATTCTACAGCTCAGTCTCTGTCGGTCGTCCCCCAGATGTCGGCAGCCACGCCAGCAACATCTTGGCTCCTCCCTCCCTTGTCTCCGCTGTTGGTTATCGGCAATGTTTGGCTCTGGGTCTGCGTCAGCAGACTATTTACATCTTTGCTGCCGGGATCTCATCGTCATCTGCCTGTCCCCAGTGGCGCTGATCACCATCCCTTCGCCTGGTCCTCGTCCACCTCCCGAAACCTCCACCATCCCTCTCTCTGTCCAGTAACAGTTGTGTCTTGAGAACGCGCCTTGCCGGGTAGGGGCGTACTGTCACAGTTGTTTTGTTAGTCTTGTTATTCATGGACTTTTAGTGTGTTTTTATTAGTTTCCTGTTTCCTTTGTTCAGTTTTCCCATTTATGTTATTGGTTTCAGCTGGGCTTAATTAATTAGTCTTGTTTGTGTTTGCTATATAAATTGTACCCTCACATTCATTCTCTGTTCAGTCACGTTAACTTTATGTGTGTTTCTCTGCCCTTGTGTGGATAATCTTGCCTGTTTGGATTAAACTTCAAATTGGAATTATATTCTTCTGAGTCTTTGTCTGTCTGTCTGTCTGTCTGTCTGCAACGCACACCCTATAGTGTGACAGTTGCAGCTGATGTCTATATATGATAAGATGGTTTTTAAAAAAGTCTCTTTTACTCACCTAGGCTGTATTTATTTGATCAAAAACACAGTAAAACAGTAATAGTGTGAAATAGTATTACTGTTTTCTATTTTAATATATTTTATTTATTCTTGTGATTGCAGACCTGAATTTTCAGCATCATAACTCCAGTCTTCAGAGTCACATGATCCTTCAGAAATCATTTTAATATGCTGATTTAGTGTTTAAGAAATATTATTTTCAATGTTGAAATCAGTTGCTGGATAATATTTGAATAGAAAGGTTCAAAAGAACAGCAATTTATTTGAAATGGAACTCTTTTTGTAACAATATTTTTGTTACATATACATATAAATTTGAATTCAATAATAATTTTATTTACCCCACACACACAATTTTGCTGTACCCCAACATAAGGACTTCTTTGTGTCTCCCTTCCAGAGCTGTGGAATGAGCAAAGAAGTGAGTAGTTTGCATCTGACAGGCATAGGCATATGACCAGTGACAGGCATAATGGATGTGACATAAAAACATTTCAATTAATGAATGGTCTCATTATGTGTGTAAATAAGCATTTAATGCCCTGCTTTGTACAGCAGTGACTCTTGGCATTAATCCATAAACTCATAGGCTGTGTCTCCTTCAGTTCTGATCGATGTTTAGTCTATTTTTCATAATAGTGTCTTTTAAAAGACAGTAATACTCTTGTGGGGTTTGAACGAGTCAGATGTACAACACTGGCTTGTTCGGATAAGATTTTCGTATCCAATTAATTTTTTTTCTCGCTGAACCAGTGGAAGAGGAAGCATCTCTGATTAGAAAGGTGCTCCACTGTAAAATCTCTATTAAAGCATAAATGTTCTCATCTTATTTCCAGACATGAATCTGAGTCATGCTCATACTGTACCATCTGCACCCAACACTGTAATCAAGAGCCTATGAATTTAGATGAGCCTTAAAAAGTTTTTAAATTAGGCTCAGGTGTTTGTTAAGATGATATTTAATGAAGAAAGCCAGATGCTGATTAAATGCGAGGAAGGAAGATGCTTTAATTTTTTTTTTTTTTTGTATGATTATTATTTCTTTACTTATTTTCTAATAACAATAACATTACTGCTGCTACCGCTGCAATTAATTGGAATAATGATGGGTGATTTCTCAGCAAAATAACTTAACCACCTTCCTATAAAAGATAATGGATGTGGGTCATTAGTAGTAGGTTTATGCAAATGTTATGTAAATGCAACGTTCAAACTACCCAGACAACTTTTTTTTGTGTGTGTGTGTTTTGTTTTTAATGCTACACACAAGTCTGGTACAAATATGTGGAGCTTGTTTCATGAGAACGCCATGTAGTTTTTAACATAAGTAAATAAAGTAGATGTTGTCACAGGACCATATGACAGTCCCTGATAACACTACAATAAGGTTCCATTTGAAAAAAAAAAAGAAAAAAGAAAATATATTTAGACCTTTAAAAAAATGAATTATGTGAATCAAATATTTATTTATTTTTTTGCACATTATTGAACTACAGTATATTGAAATAAAGAGAGGTACTGAATGTGTTTGGATCCAATACCTCTTTTCTAGCACATCATGTAACCACATTACTACTGTATGTACAAACCCAATTCCAAAAAAAGTTGGGAACACTGTACAAATTGTGAATAAAAACAGAATGCAATGATGTGGAAGTTTCAAATTTCAATATTTTATTCAGAATACAACATAGATGACACATCAAATGTTTAAACTGAGAAAATGTATCATTTTAAGGGAAAAATAAGTTGATTTTAAATTTCATGGCATTAACACATCTCAAAAAAGTTGGGACAAGGCCATGTTTACCACTGTGTGGCATCCCCTCTTCTTTTTATAACAGTCTGCAAACGTCTGGAGACTGAGGAGACAAGTTGCTCAAGTTTAGGAATAGGAATGTTGTCCCATTCATGTCTAATACAAGCTTCTAGTTGCTCAACTGTCTTAGGTCTTCTTTGTCGCATCTTCCTCTTTATAATGCACCAAATGTTTTCTATGGGTGAAAGATCTGGACTGCAGGCTGGCCATTTCAGTACCAAGATCCTCCTTCTACGCAGTCATGATGTTGTAATTGATGCAGTATGTGGTCTGGCATTGTCATGTTGGAAAATGCAAGGTCTTCCCTGAAAGAGACGACGTCTGGATGGGAGCATATGTTGTTCTAGAACTTGGATATACCTTTCAGCATTGATGGTGCCTTTCCAGATATGTAAGCTGCCCATGCCACACGCACTTATGCAACCCCATACCATCAGAGATGCAGGCTTCTGAACTGAGCGCTGATAACAACTTGGGTTGTCCTTGTCCTCTTTAGTCCAGATAACATGGCGTCCTAGTTTTCCAAAAAGAACTTCAAATTTTGATTCGTCTGACCACAGAACAGTTTTCCACTTTGCCACAGTCCATTTTAAATGAGCCTTGGCCCAGAGAAAACGCCTGCGCTTCTGGATCATGTTTATATATGGCTTCTGTTTTGACCTATAGAGTTTTAGCCGGCAACGGCGAATGGCACGGTGGATTGTGTTCACCGACAACTGGGAGTATTCCTGAGCCCATGTTGTGATTTCCATTACAGTAGCATTCCTGTATGTGATGCAGTGCCATCTAAGGGCCCATAGATCACGGGCATCCAGTATGGTTTTCCAGCCTTGACCCTTACGCACAGAGATTGTTCCAGATTCTCTCAATCTTTGGATGATATTATGCACTGTAGATGATGATAACTTCAAACTCTTTGCAATTTTTCTCTGAGAAACTCTTTTTCGCCGTAGCATTGGGGAATTGGTGATCCTCTGCCCATCTTGACTTCTGAGAGACACTGCCACTCTGAGAGGCTCTTTTTATATCCAATCATGTTGCCAATTGACCTAATAAGTTGCAAATTGGTCCTCCAGCTGTTCCTTATATGTACATTTAAATTTTCCAGCCTCTTATTGCTACCTGTCCCAAATTTTTTGGAATATGGCTTCGTTTTTTACCTATAGAGTTTTAGCCGGCAACGGCGAATGGCACGGTGGATTGTGTTCACTGACAATGTTTTCTGGGAGTATTCCTGAGCCCATGTTGTGATTTCCATTACAGTAGCATTCCTGTATGTGATGCAGTGCCGTCTAAGGGCCTGACGATCACAGGCATCCAGTATGGTTTTCCAGCCTTGACCCTTACGCACAGAGATTTTTCCAGATTCTCTCAATCTTTGGATGATATTATGCACTGTAGATGATGATAACTTCGAACTCTTTGCAATTTTTCATAGCATTGGGGAATTGGTGATCCTCTGCCCATCTTGACTTCTGAGAGACACTGCCACTCTGAGAGGCTCTTTTTATACCCAATCATGTTGCCAATTGACCTAATAAGTTGCAAATTGGTCCTCCAGCTGTTCCTTATATGTACATTTAAATTTTCCGGCCTCTTATTGCTACCTGTCCCAACTTTTTTGGAATGTGTTGCTCTCATGAAATCCAAAATGAGCCAATATTTGGCATGACATTTCAAAATGTCTCACTTTCAACATTTGATATGTTATCTATATTCTATTATGAATAAAATATAAGTTTATGAGATTTGTAAATTATTGCATTCCTTTTTTATTCACAATTTGTACAGTGTCCCAACTTTTTTGGAATGGGGTTTGTAAAAACACCAGTGGCAGATAATACGACCACTGTCAAACAGCAAGTAGCTCTACATTTTAATCATTAAAAGATTATGCTGGTGGCATTTGTGAGTGTGTCTGACTCTCTTCACACAGCGGGGCTGGCTGAAGACTGCTATTTCAGCAATGTGTAATTACACAGACACAGACAGAAGAGAGCAAAAGATCAGACATTGATTGATGCCTCAAATCTCTTTATTTGCTTCTCTTAAAAAAAAAAAAAAAAAGACTTTGCCACTTGAATATAATCCATTTTGTTTGGATAGGAACTGCTGCAAATGTAATTACAAAGCTGTGTGATTCCAATAATCATTACAATAAATGTTTCAACCAACTTCAGACGGGGCTAGTTGTCACACTAAAAATTTAAATATTGGTATAGTTATGTACACCGCTGTTAAAAATTTTGTGGTCATTAAGATTTGTATTATTATTATTTAATAAATTATTACTTTTATTCTGCAAGGATGCATTAAATTCTTCAGTGTTAGCAAAAACAATAGAAATATTGGTCCCACTTTATATTAAGTGGCCTTAACTACTATGTACTTACATCAAAAAATAAGTACAATGTACTTATTGGGTTCATACTGAATTGCAAAACACTTTTTCTGCTATTGAATTGGGATACGGGTAAGGTTAGGGAAAGCTTTGGTGGTATGGGTAGGTTTAAGGGTAGGGGTTAGGTGTAAGGGATGGGTCAACAGTGTAATTATAAATGTAATTACAGAAATTAATTACAGATGTAATTACATGCAGGTGTTTTTCAAATATAGGTACAATGTAAAAACATGTATGTATACAATAAGTGCATTGTATCAAATCATTCATTTAAATGTAAGCACATAGTAGTTAAGGCCACTTAATATAAAGTGGGACCGAAATATTTCTATTTCAAATAAATGTTTTTGTTTGTTTGTTTGTTTGTTTGTTTGTTTGTTTGTTTGTTTGTTTGTTTTTGTTTCTATTCATCGAATAATCCAGAAAAAAATAAAACATTTATTTTGAGCAGCAAATCATCATATTAGAATGATTTATGAAGGAACATGAGATACTGAAGATTAGAATAATGATGCTGAACATTCAGCTTGCTTTACCATCACATGAATAAATTAATTGACTTTTTTTGTATGACAATTCCATCAAAAATGTCATAACACAATTAACATAACATACCATATTCATAACATAAACAACACGTGAACACAATAAGTACGTTGTTCTTTTTTTATGTAAGTACATAGTAGTTAAAGACATCTAATATAAACTGTTTTATGTTTCATTTTTTAGCCTATATTAAAATAATGACTATATGTCATAAATAATTATGGTCACAGACTGTGACAAATAGTCATTATTTTAATATAGGCTAAAAAATGAAACATAAAAAAAAATAAAAAATAAAAATGCCACATACAAAATATTATGATCACATTTAGACACAGCTAATTATGTAGGGCTAATTAACATAACATAATTAAAAGAAAAGGGTTATCTGTATCAGCTTCCACTGCCAGTTGTTACCAGGCAGTGCTGCTTTGTATATATATATATATATATATATATATATATATATATATATATATATATATATATATATATAAATGACACCTATGTCCATTTATCAGGACTCATTGCTTTTTAACTTATTCCTAGGATTTACAATATATTTTGGATTCATTTATGGCACAACACTTCCCAGACAATGATGGGAATTTCTGGCAATACGTTAGAGGGTGCAATTCCGCATCTTCTGAAAGAGTACAGAATCTTGGATCATGACACAGGTGAAGAAGAAGCAGAAACAAGCGATAAAAGCATAAAAGCTTTGCTTATGCACATGCACAATAACATGATCATCAAACATTAAATAGCATATAAATCAAAACTGCCAAAGTAAAATGTTACCAAATGAAATGTCGACCCAGGAAGAGGTACAGGACTGTGAAGCTTTGGGGCTGTTGATGGAATCGATTTACTACATCTATGTTTTGATCATCATTCTGAATCCTATCCAGACATACTCTATGACAAAAACGCAATTTTCTCAGCTTTTTATTAATTTTTAAAAAAATGAAACTTACCCACAAAAAGAATACATGAAGATAGATTTTTTTTTTTTTTTTTAAAGCAGAGACTTTGTTCTTTCATTTGATATATTCAGATATTCACACATCTAAATATTCTGGTGGCCATGAAATATTTGTGAAAATTATCAAAAATGCTGGTGGTGCCTGGCCACTTTTTTAATAAACACTGCCAGGGAAAGAGTTAAAGCACCCCTATTATGCTATTTTAAAGGTTCCTATTTTTGTCTTGAAGGTCTCCTACAATAGGTTTACATGCATCCAAGGTAAAAAATAAATAAATAAATAAATAAATAAATAAACCTTTTTTTAATCAAATTTAATCACCTCTTTTCTCAGTGTCTGAAACGGTTTGATAAAGGATTCAGTCAAAGACGCTTAAAGGCAAGCCTGCAAGGTTAGCAAAAAAAAAAAAAAAAAAAAAAAAAAAGGTATGAAGGGAAGGAGACCTTCTTTGAATGGATGTCTATAGCTTCAATACACTGAATGCTTCAATATACTGAATAAACTGCTTTTGTGGAAAAACAGCTTACCATTTAATGAATTTGACAGCCTAATCGACTAATCTTCAACATGTTTGTCATTAAACTATTGTTTTGGACTGAACAATATTATTAGAGTTTAAACAAAAAATGTTGTTTTATGAGAGAAGTCACTGACTTTTTGCAACAGGTAGGATTCAGTTTACAGCACTTCTTATTCGTCATGCAAATCTGAGCGTGCGTGTCATGCAGCTCCCTAGTTCAGTAGTCAGGGCAGTGATCAGGGAATCGGCCACATTCATTTACATGATATACTGATTCACAAGCTAGGGAGCTGATTGAGACGCAGGGTGACTGAAATTCAGTGACATCAAGGCTGTGATGTGATTAGCTATCAAGGCACATGTGACCCAAGTTGACCATTACGCTTTCTTGAAATGGTAGAGTTGCAGGTCCTTGTACATCCCTATATAATCAGACCATCTCTGATTCGGCTTCTCTAAACCCCTCCTTTCTGAGAGTCTGCTCTGTTCTGATTGGCCCAGTCTGTAGTTGTCATTGGTCTATTGCTTACAGTGTGTGTCAGAAACCAAATACCAATTGTGACCCTGGACCACAAAACAAGTCTTAAGGGTCAATTTTTTTAAATGAACAAAAGTTAGTATACCTGTTGGGAGGTGGCGCAATACTGAATATTTTGGTAGGCCAGGACGCTTATCACACAGATGGAGCAGACAACTATTGCCTGAATATCTGCAAAACATCAGAATCAGGCCACCACTGAGTAAACTCAAGGATATTTAACATCTGCAAACTGGCCAAAATCAAAATATCACAGTGTAAAACATGTAATTTCCTGTCCCACTTTATATTAAGGGCTAATAAAACATGTGAAGTTTGGGGCAGATAACTACTATGCTTCATCATTCATGGCGAAACATCAGAAATTGTCAGGCTACTTACATCAAAATGTCGCTTATTAAGTACAGTGTACTTTGAGGAGTTATTGGTCATTTCCTGTGCCCCCAGGTCATATTGAATTGCATATAGATGTGTTCAGGTCAAAACACATTTGCCAGGCCGCCACGGCAGCTCAGCGAAAATTGAGCAATTTAATGTGGGATACAAATATGATGTTGATCTGATTAAAGTAAGGTTAGGGAAAGAAAATTCAAAATATCTCACTTCCTTTGGTGGTATGGGTAGGTTTAAGGGTAGCACGAAGGCTTAATTGAAATTTTGTAGGTGGCGCTAGGTGCCACACCTAATTCTGAAACCCATATCAGATGTAAATTTTCACCACTTCTGACGCGTGTGCAAAGTTTCATAATTTTTTGAGAACGTTTAGGCCTTCAAAAATGCGATTCATTTTGAAGAAGAAGAATAATTGGCTGAGCAATTACAATAGGGTCCTCACACCATCGGTGCTCGGGCCCTAATTACAGATATTAATTACAGATGTAATTACATGCAGGTGTTTTTAAAATATAAGTACCATGTAAAAACATGTATGTACACAATAAGTGCATTGGTATCAAATGATTAATTGAAATAAGTACATAGTAGTTAAGGCCACTTAATATAAAGTGGGCCCCAAAATATTGAAAAAATCGCCTTTAAAGACCTGAAGGCATTTTTTTCTGAGTGACAAACATAACTCCAAAACTGTAGCAAGGAGAGTCAAAAGGTAGGTATTGTTTGATAGAACACTTTTTAATTTTTTAGAAAATATAAATTACATTACAATTGGACATTCTCATGCTGAGAAACTGCTGATAAAAACAAACAAATATATATTATTAAAGCGGAACTCAGTAAGATTGGCGAAGCTCCCTCTACAGGTTCCTTCAGTGAATCACACTGTTGTAAATACTCCAAGCGCAGCTCTGGACTACAACGACTACAACGCTCACCAGATCCCTCAAAAAATCCCGTTGTTTCTACGGAAAAATACCGGCAGCTGTGGTTACCAGAACAATACTGTAAAAATGACATCAAACCGTAAACATACTTACGGAGTTACATGTGAATTTTACATTTTAAATATGTATATTTAACATTGGATTTCAGCAATATTAACATCATTGTTACACACTGTAAAAAAAAATCCCAGTAAAATTTACGGTAAAATAACGTATTTCATTAACTGATATGATGTTACTTTACCAACCTAATGAAGTACTAATATCTGCTTTGTACCTTTATAATACACTGACAGTCACCAAACACAGTGGTGATGAAAGTCACATGATGAATCAAAGTTCATCACAAGCAGCTTTTCCACAAGCTGAGAAGCACAATACTAATATATAGAAGGTGCACACAGTGTCATTCACACACACACTAAACACCATCATGGTAACATGCATGAAATTTTAAAAATGCAATAAACATTAATTTAACAACATTAGATGTAACATAAAACCCTAATGTACATAACTGATTAGAAAAAAATGAGAAAAACTAAGAAGAAACAGAGTTATTTCAACGAAAATATATCAAATGTGAAGTTTCACGCAGGGAATTGTGGGAATGTCAATTTACGGTTTTTCACTGTAAATTTTACAATGAATTGTTATTTTTCACTTCCAAAAACGGTCAATTTAATGGTATTTTACCGTAAAATTACAGTTAAATACAGTTAAAATTAAAATTTACTGTAATAGACCGTTAGATCTATTACAGTTATTCACCGCATATAGTACGGAAACTTTCTGTAAACCAATTGACAGTTTTTCACCGCAGCATTTTTACAGTCTTTTACTGTTAAAATCACGGTCATTTTTTACAGTGTACAAGAAATCTCGATGGAGGTGGGTAATTTTCGAAATTGTCTTATAAAGTCATAATATATACATTGTTTTTGAATTACCGTAAAGCATTCTGTCACTCTCGCGTGAACGTGAACATGAGGCGAAATTGTGTCAGTGCTGTTTTCTGGTGTAGACGTGCCAGAGGGGGTTAGTGCACGCCTCAAACACACCACTGCAAGTCAATTAACCATCGTAAGGACTTAGAAAACTATTTATGAAGATAAAAAAGTTACTTAGTTCTGCTTTAATGTTTTCATTGCTAGGTGGCGCCAGCGGGCAGTACACTCTGGTTTATAGAGACTACTCAGCACTAAGAGTAGATCAAAATGGTTAGACGCATTAAAAAGCAGAGTTTCTAAGATGGATACCTATTTTGTGTTATTCCACGTTGGAAAATAAGCATGGACCGTTCCAGGAACACTGGATAACACATTGCATCCCGGAAAGACAAGAGACATATTTTTAGCCAAGTATGTTACATTATTCCGTGAGTAAGATCTCGTGATCGCCACAATGGATTATGTTGTTTTTGGGCTCTTTTTAATCTGTAAATGATGATGTGCCATGATCTATGATCTGTGCAATTTTCATGAAGTTATGAGCAAATCGCCACATGAAATCGACATTTTTTTACAGTTAGCGCCAGTTAGCGATTCATTAGGTCTGAATGTGTAAAGTCTCTGACTTTGTAAGCAAAAAGAATTATTGTGCTACCTACTTGGTTTCAGTTACTATTGGCTCTTAAAGCGAGACACGCAAATGGGAATTCTTAGCAACGCATATTACTTACAAAAATACATTTTTGATATATTTACAGTAGAAAATTTACAAAATATCTTCATGGAACATGATCTTTACTTAATATCCTAATGATTTTTGGCATAAAAAAAAAAAAAAAATCGATAATTTTGACCCATACAGTGTATTGTTGGCTATTGCTACAAATGTAGGCTACCCGTGCGACTTTCGACTGGTTTTGTGGTCCAGGGTCACAATTATTTTCTTAGCACTTGATACAGAGTGATACGAACAAGTAACGATGGCATCGGTTTTACAGTATCAATTCAAGTCCTCGTCTTTTGGAAGTGTATGCAAAGTGGATTTGCTTTCACAGTGCAGAAAACAGCATCTTTCGACATGACGACAACAAAAAACAAACACTTCCAAGCCTTAGCTACAACTACAAGTGTTTAAGGGTCAAAGTAAACCTTGTTTATGAGCAGCAAATGAAAGACCATAGGCTGGCATTATACAAATTTGTTACAAACCTGTGTAGGTTCGTGCAGGAAGTGAGACTGGAATCACTGACGACTCATTTCAGGCAGTTCAGATTCGGTTCTTTCTTTTATTAGACTGTAACTCTGTTTACCGTGCACTTTGAATCTATGAAACTTTTTAGACCTTTTACATTCACAAGCAGCTATATTACACACTACATGAAAGGTAATATCCAAAAAAGCATAATGGGGGCACTTTAAAATATTTCAATATGAAATGTATATTAGCAGGTGATATTGTGATAGTGATATATTAGCAACAAAAACAGAAGAAGCAATAGATGCACCCAAACATAGAGTAAATATTTCTGAACATGTTATTCTGCTAATGGATTCTGATTCATTTTTAGGTGGAACCTTGATTCTGAATGAGGGCTTTATTGCTCTAAGTGATCAGGGTTTAAAAGAGTAGTCGGCATTGTGGCACTTTATGTGTTTCTCCAAAGACTTTCCAATTCTGTGCAGATGGAAAAAGGAAGCTGGCTTCGTGCTGTTGCTTGGAGACCTGTGTTTCCCTGATTCATACGAGATGAGCTTCAATGCTTTTTGTCCCCACAGCAGAATTCTCTTGGTCCAGCTTAACAGCTTAAGACCATATTTCCCCCATAGGACTTAAGAGAAAAAAATCTGCATAATCGGTTTCTATTATATTCCAGGAATCATATGCACTCTTTTGACGTGCTTATGAGAATCATGAAACTGAGGGTGTATCTTGTTTAAATAACCCCAACACACATACTAAAATAATTTAAAGTTAAATGAGATGCAAAAAGACAACAAAAGATTTCATATATATATATATATATATATATATATATATATATATATATATATATATATATATATATATATATATATATTCAGTAGATACTAAAAAGTGAAGTGTACTAAAAATCAATATACCTGAAATAATATAGCAGTTTGATTTGAGGCTCTGGCAAATCTAGGTGAATTATCACAACTTTCGCATTTCTCACCAGTTTTTGAATTGACAGAGAGAAACCACGAAGAAACCAGAGACAAGGTTGGGAATTCCTCAAAAGCACTTTTTCAAAAATTTGCAGTTATGCAGCTTCATTCAATCAAGACAAGGCCAACGTCTGGTTGAGCCCCTTCTTTCTAGAAAATGTTACACTCAACTGTTTGAAAAGTAGGGGTCAGATATATGTGTTAAATAAAGTTTGTAGCCTAATTTAAAGAATCATTTCATGACAGACTTTAAGCATGGCAGTCAGACCTGCAGGTTGATGTAACCGAGTAAGAGTGGCAAATAGCTTGCTTAAAAATCCAAACTCAGACAACGAACACCCATTTGAGATTGCTTCAGTATAAATGGTTGAGAAGACAATGCGACAATACATCACTCCAGTTAAGTTACATCACTTTAACCCCCGATTTTCCTGATGTATGTTATAAATTTAAACAAGAAAAGGGGACTTGATTCCATTGTATGTAGGATTATACCAAAGTTAAAGGGTTAGTTCACCCAAAAATGAAAATTATGTCATTAATTACTCTCCATCATGTCGTTCCACACCCGTAAGACCTTCGTTCATCTTCGGAACACAAATTAAGATATTTTTGATGAAATCCGATGGCTCAGTGAGGCCTGCATTGCCAGCAAGACAATTAACACTTTCAAATGCCCAGAAAGCTACTAAAGCTATATTTAAAACAGATGATGTTACTACAGTGGTTCAACCTTAATGTTATGAAGCGACAAGAATACTTTTTGTGCACCAAAAAAACAAAATAACGACTTTATTCAATAATATGTAGTGATGAGCGATTTCAAAACACCGCTTCATGAAGCTTTGAAGCTTTACGAATCTTTTTTTTCAAATCAGTGGTTCGGAGCACGTATCAAACTGACAAAGTCACATGATTTCAGTAAACAAGGCTTCGTTATGTGATAAGTGTTTTGAAATTTCAATGGTTCACAACTGATACACACTCCGAACCACTGATTCCAAACAAAAGATTCGTAAAGCTATCGTAATGTGTGTTCCGAAGATGAACCAAGGTCTTACAGGTGTGGAACGACATGAGGGTGAGTAATTAATGACAGAATTTTCATTTTGGGTGAACTAACCCTTTAACTGCTTCTGGGTTAAAATACAAAATATAATAAGTCAAATTTACACAGGCTGTATAAATTACATGTTTATCCTCTGAATTTTAGAATCACAAACATGAAAGGTTGTTGTTAATTCTCTGTTTGCTGGAAGTGTGTAATTGCACGTTCTTGTATAATAATGAAGAAAATCCTGGAGTGTCTCAATGGATAAACTTTATGATAGCATGCCTTGCCTTAGAAAAGATTACTTATTTTATGAAAAACTAACATGTATTTTTGTATTGATGGCAATTATTTTATGGAACTGATAGGTAATGAAAAACAAAGAGGCTGTTACTGTATTGTTCATAAAGTTTTTAAGTTTTATTGTCAGTGTTATTAAGTTTTCTTTTCTATTTATGTATATTTTTTCTTTATCTGGTTATAATGAAAGATCTATGCTTTCAGCTCTTTTTTCTCTTAATTAAGGTGATTTACTACATCTGTATGACTGCATATCAATGTTAAATATCATATTCATGTTTAGCTTTATATTTAGTAAGAAAGTAAATTGCCAAGCTGTCATTTAGCAGATGTCCACAACAATTTACAATATAGTTGACCCACACATACAAAGCAAAATTTTAATTTGAATGTTCTACATGTAATGCTATATTGTTCACTGATAGTAATACTGTAAAAATTTATTTATTCAGCTTTTTATTTTATTTTTAAAATATTTATTTTTATTTATATTATTCAGCTTTAGTTTATTTAAATGAGCCTTTTCAGTGTAATTATTTATTTTATTTTAAATTCATGTCAGATAGCATTTACACTTCTGATCTGATAATTATTAATTAATAGTAACAGTGTAATTTGTTTTTATTTAGCTTTTTATTTTATTTATTTTATTTTATATTTTTATATTGTTTTTAGCTTTTTTTATTTTTTATTTAGCTTTATAGTTCATTTAAACATTATTTTATTTAAACATTTATTTATTTTACATTTTTTAGCATTATTTGTATTCATTCATTAATTCATAAATGTGATCTAGGAGGCAAGAACAAAAAAACAAAAAAAACAAACTCCTACTTTCAGAAAACCTGCTCCATGATCCAAGCAAATTGTAGAACTTCACACCCCTATTTTACACCACACCACATCCACAGAGTTCTGTCATTGGATGCAACTCAACTCTGCAGTATCACTGATTGGAACCAAAATTACCGTAAAGCATTCAGCTGCATGATCCTAGACTGATGGGCCTATGCATAATATAATCTTTGTGTATATTTATACATTTTTCCATTGGATACATTCAGAAAAACATCTTGCTTTGCCCTCAACACAAAAAAGAAAAATGACAAGTAAATGGCCTCCTATCAAACCTGAAAGCTGCTGCCCAGAGAACTCCTGCTGGCCTCTGAAAAGATCCCGCTGTCTACTGTCGTCAGAGACCGAGAGAGCACATTTAATCCACAAATGGGAAGCAAAACATAAGTTTAGAGTGTTTTTGTTGCATGCAACTAGTACTGTAATGGTTTTCTTGGTCTCTTTGGTGAGAAAGCATTTATTTAAAATAAATGTAACGGCTGCTCATTGCAAAACAGCTCAGCATTCACCGAATCCATCATGAGACATGCAGGTTTGCGTATGTAGCTCTCAGATGAAATACTCCTTTCTGGATGTGGCCTGGAATAGAAATATCCCTCATATGAAATAAGACGTTTCTTTTCTTCTTAGTTGGAAATGGTGCGGGTTTTATTGCTGTGTTTATGGTTTTTGCAAATGCATTTCTGTTGCTCAAGGTTGTACATTTTCTAAAGCATCTTATTCAGCTTGACAAATTCACACATCTTATTTCATATTGAGAGAGTCTTGTCTTTATGTTTGTTTGTGAGAACTAAAACCAAGACCTCCAGACAAGATATGATGTGACAAAAATAGCAGCAGGGGGAACAGAAGGCCTTTTGAGGGAAAGTACATGATTGAGGTTGCGGTGAATGTCTGTGTGTGATTGAGAGTAAGAAATGGGGAGGAAAAGAAGCAAACCAGCAATCAGAACAACCAAAGTGAGAAGGTCAGTGGTGCAGCTGGAGTTATTGTTTTCATTTACTGATCTGAGTGGATTCAATATAAACAACTCAAATTCTGCACAGCAAACCTGAAAAGACACACCTAAGGTGAGAGAATGATTGACATGAACTTATCTGAGCATGTAATGAAGATGTTATGGGAGACAATTTGAGAACAACTCATGTTTTTTATTTATTTATTTTTAAATGACTACATTATTTGAGATTCATCTCACAGCTGATTATAGTTTTAACATGAGATATTTTCTTAACTGATTTTGCAAAGTGATATATGATTGGGCTGTTAGAGAAAATATTTAAAAAATACACAAAAATTGATAACAATACCAAAGACAAGACGTGTCATTCGTGTTGTTTTGAATGGGAGAAAGTGTAACCTATGAATGTAACGCGCAATATGGCTGAACAAGTCCCGCCTTCTAAATAAGAGCCAATCGCCGACTGGTAGTCATCGTGTCACTTCAGCGGCCGTTAGAATCGCCGGTTTCTACAGAAGAGACGCGCATTTAGGTCTGCGCATGCGCATTAGCTTGATCCAGCCTGAAAAATACAGTTTTTTTTTGTCATGATTCGGGCGTTTAGAAACTAAATTTATGAGCCGGTTGTTGTTAGATTTCATTGGTGATTTCAAATATGAAATTTAATCGTAAGGTTGGCGAACAGTTTTGGAGAATTTGATGTTTCCCCATTCAAAGAGATAGGAGCTGCATGATGCCCAGGATGCCCGAGAGGCGTTTCAAAGATGGCCTCCGAGTGAAATGACTTGTCTTAAAGGGACTTCGACAATACCTAACATTCGGCTTAAGGCATAGCTGTCAACCCTCCCGTTTTTTCCGGGTTTCTCGCGTATTTTAGCTCTTTTCCCGCTGTCTTCCCGTTTTAGTATTTTATCCCGTATTTTTACGCTCTGATTGTGTTAACTCAGAACACGCAACTATCTGTGTCTGAGAAGTGGCTTGCACTTGACCACGGGTGATGCACGTAGGCTATGCATGCGCCAAACGCGTCTTTCCGCGCTCATGGAGTTTCTTTGAAAGGCTCGCGGGAAATGAAGTATATAAATTGTAATGGACATCGGGAGAAATGGGAACACGGGGGCACCGCGATGCGACCGCAAAGGGCACTTTCACTTTCACGATCAAAGTGCACGCCACTGATAAGCATTGTAAATGCAGTATTACAGTATAGGCTACGCAGTTCTCCTCTCGTGCGTCCTCCTCACTGGACGAAGCAATATCACTTTCGTTTCGCTTTCAGATATATCTTTTATAGATGCCATCAATGCTTTTACCTTTCTAGATGTATTTACCGAAATCAAAACAGTCCATAAACTATAAATCCTCACGAAAACTTCAGTCAAGCCAGCTCTCGCGTCAACCTGAGAGATCAGCCTCCAAATTTCTCGGTTTCTGAATGGGCGGTTTGGCTTGATTGACAAACGCTAACGTTCGGGCATGATTTATATACCATCATCGACCTGTCCTAAAACGTTAGCATGCTTTGATCGATGGTTTGGAGATTGCGTGTTTCTCCGTTCGAGAGCGCATTTCCGTTGATTGTTTACGAACGAAAGCTCACAGAAACGTGAAAATGAAAATGGTCTCATTTGAAAGAAAATATCCTAAGCTAAAAGATGATATAGAGTGACTGATTGAAGCAGCCCTTATCAAAAGTGCGGGGGTCGATTTCTGTCTTTTCAAAACTGTGGGGGTCCTGACCCCCTGTCCCCCGTGCCAACGTAATAATCGTGTAAAAAAAATCCCTTATTTTGGGGATGGATTCCGGGAAATCTCCCTTATTTTCAGTGTTCAATGTTGACAGCTATGGCTTAAGGTAGCTAGAAATATTATGCGGTTAAACATCAAAATAACTCTAATATTGTACACTACTGTACAGTTGTGTGGGGATGGGTGTAAATTAAAGGGTTAATTCACCCAAAAATTAAAAAAAATATGTCTTTAATTACTCACCCTCATGTCATTCCACACCCACAAGACCTTTGTTCATCTTCAGAACACAAATTAAGATATTTTTGATAAAATCTGATGGCTCAGTGAGGCCGATGAGAATACTTTTTGTGCCGCAAAAAAAATAAATAAATAAATTAAATAAATAAATAACGATTTTATTCAACAATATAGTGACGGGCGATTTCAAAACACTGCTTCATGAAGCTTTGAAGCTTTACAAATCTTTTGTTTTGAATCAGTGGTTCGGAGCACTGACAAAGTCATGTGAACCATTGAAATTTCGAAACACTTATGGCGTAACGAATCCTCGTTTACTGAAATCATGTGACGTTTGATTGCTCCGAACCACTGATTTGAAACAAAAGCTTTGTAAAGCTTTGTAAAGTGCTGAGTGTGTCCGCAGGAAAACACAGTTTGAATTTGGCAGTTATGTGACATCACTGAACATTCTATGGGGACCGTACTCCCCGGGGCACGAAAATAAGAATCCCATATGTGGGACCGTGCTGCTTAGAGGGTTAAAGAATGCGACACACGTCTCCTGGAAATCCTGTTGAATTCAACCAATCGAATTACGTCTTTGAAACTGAAGTGTTTCAAAAAGTGGGTAACACTTTATTTTGGGGTCTTTTAACTAGTTGCTTATTAGCATGCATATTACTAGAATATTGGCTATCTATCAGTACTTATAAAGCACATATTAATGCCTTATTTTGCATGACTTTATTCTACATTCTACCCAATACCTAAACTTAACAACAATGTTACTAACTATTAATAAGCAGTAAATTAGGAGTTTATTGAGGGAAAAGTCGTAGTTAATAGTTTATATGTGTTACCTATACTAAAGTGTTACCAAAAAGTGTTTCAAAAAGTTTCAAAAACCAACGGTCCGTGGGCATGATGACTGAGACTTCTTTGTGTATTTCCAAAAAATACCAATGAGATTGGGCTGTTTTTTATTTTGTTTTTTTGCTTCAGTACTGATTAGAATGCAAAAGTAACATTGATTGCAAAATCAAACTTTAAAATCTGTTAGTATTACAAGAAACTTCATATATCCAACAAGAAGTCAAACACAATACAGACCATATTGGCAACCTTTCAACATCTACTTAACTTAGCTAGCTTTTAGGAAGTGATAAAATTTGCATTAAAATACATATTTCTATCATGCCAACTCTTGGAAGAGTTTTAGCATGGTAATGGATATGACAATGTTAATGCATTTGGTCTTGGCGGAAGATATCTGCTATGCTGCTGCTGAATTGCTACTGCTGTAGATTATTGCTGTTGTTGTAGACGTCATGATCATCAGTTGGAGTGCCCCATTTAGCCACCAGAGGGCACTCCAACACGGACTATTGTTCACCTCACTTGGACTTCAATTCCCATAACCCACTTCCCGGACTCATTATCCCGGTCATTGCACCCAGCTGTTTTGTGTTTCATCATTAGTGTCTGTCTATTTATTCCTGGTTTGTTTCTGCTTTTGTTATTGTGGTTTCATTTACGGTCACCGGCTTCTGTTGTTGTTTTCTTTGTTTTTGTATGGACTGTTCTATGGAGTTTGACCCTTGCCTGTATTTGGATTTACGTTTTGGATTACCCCATTAAAGCTGTATATGGATCTTACCTTCTTGTCTCTGTGCCAAATGTGAAAGTAGATTATTGCTGCTGCTGTAGAGCAAGTACAGGAACTTGCTACTGCCAATACATACACCAATACTCTGCTGTGAGTATGTAAGACATACTGCTGCTGCACAAATAGCATAAATTAGTTAGGTGGAGCTGGAGAAGGTTGAGGGTTTTAGACGAACTCCGAAAGCATGCTGCAAACTGCGGTAGTGAATGCTAACCAGCTATTTAAATGCTGAGCAGAAGCTCATTGGCCGCAGATGCGACATGAACCAGTAAACTCGTACCAAGTAGTTAACGCTGTAAATATGATCAGCTTGCATTAAGGACCCATCAGCATGTGCCATATTTAGGAAAATGTCCTTACTTTATAAGTGAGAATACATTCCCACTAGTTCCCAACAATTATTCCCGATAGATGGATAAATCACAGAACTTTCTGAAATCGCTGACATTTACTGTTAATTAGCAAACACTATGTGTTTGGAATAAAGGAAAGAAAGAAAAAAAGAAAAAATGAGAGAGGAAAAAAATCATGGGGAAATAATGAGGCAAACACTCTTTATCATAACGTGCATAAACTGTGCTGTCATCTGAGAATCATCGCTGATGATGGCAGGGCTCCCTACCCACTGTATAATTGGGTCACCTTAGTGCAGAAACACTCTTTTGATCTTGTGTTGAGCTTCAAACGAGTCCCTGAGAGCTGGAAGAAAGAGCATAACACATGGGGCTAAATTATAAGCAAACTTTTACAAAATAGGAGTGCTTTGTTTCTTTGGTACTTGGACAGGATCGAGGAGTATTAAAAGTTACTGTATAAAGTGAAAAAAGTTAATATTTTTTTTTTAAAAAAAATTTAAAGACAGATTTTTGTGTTATTTGATTACATTTTCTTTAGAAAGATATATATATATATATATATACACTACCGTTCAAAAGTTTGGGATCGGTAAGATTTTTAATGTTTTTAAAAGAAGTTTTGTCTGCTCACCAAGGTTTAATTTATTTAATTAAAAATACAGTAAAAACAGTAATATTGTGAAAAATTATTACAATTTAAAATAACTGTTTTCTATTTGAATATATTTTACAAAGTAATTTATTCTCGTGTTGGCAAAGCTGAATTTTCAGCATCATTACTCCAGTCTTCAGTGTCACATGATCCTTCAGAAATCATTCTAATATGATGATTAGTTCCTCAAGAAATATTTGTTATTATTATCAATGTTGAAAACAGTTGTGTACTTTTTTTTTCAGGATTCCTTGATGAATATAAAGTTCAAAAGAACAGCATTTATCTGAAAAACAAAGCTTTTGTAACATTTTACACTACCGTTCAAAAGTTTGGGGTCAGTAAGTTTTTTTTTATTTTTTTTATTTTTTTTAATTAAGTAAATGCAGCCTTGGTGAGCAGACGAAACTTATTTTAAAAACATTAAAAATCTTAACGATCCCAAACTTTTGAGCGGTAGTGTGTGTGTGTGTATATATATATATATATATATATATATATATAGTATGAACACAAACATGTGAAACAGTCATACAGGTTTGGAGCGACATGGCGATGAGTAAATAACAGAATTTTCATTTTTTGGTGAACTATCCCTTTAAGCATCAAGGCAACTAAAAAATATATATAATAAAAACAAAATCATCAAAACCAGCTTTCCTGTGGAAATTAAAAAATAATAATGCACTGTGGTTAAAGCACTGTGTTTTAAACCCCTGTGTGAAAATGGAGCTCATGACTTTTAATCCATCTTTTTCATTTCTGCACAGGCATGGGCAATAGCTGAAAATATTCATCTTCAGTGGTCTTTTCCTTTTCCACTCTCTCTCTCTTTCTCTGTGTGTAAAGCAGGACATTGGCAACACAGCAAAAACGGAATTAACCAAGCGTTAAATTGTGTCTTTGAGGAAATGAATAAATAAAATTGAGAAACTAATTCCTTGACGGTGCACATCAGTTATGTGTGAGCGTCATATAGACTGTTCTGCCAATGTCCTGATGGTTCTGCTTCAACCAGGTCAGTGTCTGACCAGCAAATCTCACGCTCGTATGCATTCACTATTCTCTTTTATTGATGCACTTGTATTAAAGGTAAAGTGTGTGATTTCTGCACCTCTAGGGGCATTGAAGTGAATTGCCAAAAATAACAGGTTTCCCAAATAACTCAAAACACTCCTTCAGCTTGCCTGCAAATTACTCCAAATAAGACTTGTGATTACTGAGTTGTGTGATGTACTGTGTAATTTATCCCTATGAATAATCCTTTGTTTCTATTCTGTACACATGCAGTTGTGCTTAAAAATTTACATACCCCTTGCAGAATCTGCAAAATGTTAATTATTTCAACAAGATAAGAGGGATCATACAACATGCATGTTATTATTTTGATTTATTTAGTACTATCTTAAAGATATTTTATATAAAAGATGTTTACATATAGTCCACAAGACTTCACAATGACCCCTTTCAAAGGTTTACATACAGTACCCTTGATACTGTGTGCCGTTACCTGGATGATCCATGACTGTTTGTTTGTTATGTGATGGTTGATCATGAGTCCCTTGTTTGTCTTGAGCAGTTAAAGTGTCCCTATTATCCCTTCCTACAACAGGTTTACATGCATGCAAGGTCAAAAAACACTTTCATTTTTTGATACTGCATATTGAAACTTTTAAAGCAGTGGCCAGTGTTGGGGAAAGTTACTTTGAAAAGTAATGCATTGCATTGCATTACTCCCTTAAAAAGCAACTAATTCTGTTACTTGGTTACTTTTTAAGAAAAAGTAATGTGTTATGTTACATTTGCATTACTTTTTTTTTTTTTTCACCTGGACTGGGCTTGTTTTTTATAACCAAAAAGTTCTGTGTTTAGGCAAATGTAAAGGCGCTTTCATACCAAAATTTAAATATTAAGGTTGAAGGAAATGCAAATTCATGCCTGTACAGTAGAGGGCGCAGCTCAAACAAACCTTTCAGCTGTGCCGCCATTCTGGATTGCAGAAGAATAGGAGTTTAACACTTACTTCACCAGTAAAAACAAAAATTCTGCCATTTTTGCTTATGGTTTAACTGAATAATCGAAGGTCAGCAGCAAGTACATTGGTCAATAAAGTGAGATTAAATGCATACAAATATTTGTTTTATTTAACATATTTAATTATTTGAGGTTTGCGTAGTATTCTGATTTTGCATTTCACTGGTTTTATTCATTTTGAGGAATTCTGAATCTGTATTTTTTGTGCAAGTGAAATGAGTAAATGCATGCTCACATTTACAATAACCATCATGTTCACACACAACGCCTCGACTCTTCTCTCAACATGGAGAGCTGTCAGTCAATAAATGGAAAACAAAGTAACTTATATATATACAAAACTTCAATAAATAACCATTTAAATAATACAAATATACTTTATAAATTTAACCTCACTTTATTTGCCAGTTTGCTGCACACTTTTGTTCAACCACAAATAACCACACATGACTTCTCTTTAGTTAAATGTGCCAGCTGTTTTTTTTTGTTTTGTTTGTTGTTGTTTTTTCTCTCTCCTTAAATTGAATGCTGCATCCTAATTCACATACTTATAATATTCCCAAAAAATATGTACTCTTTTTGTGAAGAAAAGTATGTTCTTTTGAGTGGGTAGCAGAAGACCGTGAACCGGTCTGTCAATCACCTTGTAACAGTTAACATTCTCATATGTACACTCTATATTTCAGTTCATTTAATTTACGCTAAAATTCCTTATACCATATTAGAGAGAAAAGAAATATCATGTTGAGCTGTCAGACGTGGACCCGGTGTAGCTGTGATTTGCCACACACTAATTCTAATTACTGTTTAGTACTGTTTAAAGACTGTTTAGTTAAATACTGTTTAGGATGGATAGTATGCAAATTGTGATGCAGCAACACTTTTGTAGCATGTGATGTAACACTTTATTTTGATGGTCCACTCTAGACATTCTACTAAACGTTGCAACTACATGTCAAATATCAGTCATTAGATTATTATTAGACTGTCTGCTTAATATCTGCTAACAGTTTATATTAATGTTCCCTCAACAGACATTCTGCTAAGTAACTGCAACTACATGTCAACATATTCTACTAACCCAAACCCTAACCTAACAGTCTACTAAGTGTGCGGCAGCCTACTAATACTCTAATGAGAGTTAGTTGACATGTAGTTGCATAGTTACTTATAGTTAATACACTGGGGGAAAAAAGTTAAAAAAAAAAAAAAACTAAGTGTTCGTGCTGCCTTAAAATTTTAAGTTTAGTCAACTTGAAATGTGAAGTTGTACTAAGTGACAACTTGAATATTTGAATTGACTAAAATTAAAATTTGAAGGCAGCACGAACACTTACTTTTTGTATCTAACCAGCAATAGAATGGAGTCTATAGTATTTGTAACTGCATATGTACCACTGCAAGGGTTAATATTTTAACAATTAGTGTGGTCCCTTTGAAGGTACAAAGAGCTTCTGGAGGCCTGGTCTACTGGTTGTGATGGTGTGGCCAGCGAGAGCAGCTTGTGTTATTATGCTAGTAAATGGAGCTCCTTCTGTTTAAAGCAATCATTCCCATCATCACCCTGTGCTGAAGGGCTCAGCTCCACCACACGCTGATGGAATCAATTAAAAACATCATTCATCAAGGTGCTGCTCTGTTTGAAGTTTGCACTCCTACCATACTCATTCTGGTATGGATCAGTTCTTTATTTACCTCAACCATGACCCAAGATCCTTTTGTACCTCTCTGTGGCCCTCACACGAATTAGCAGCCGTTTTCAGAATTGATGTGCTTTAAATGTTCAGTTGAGTCTTTTCATCATCACACACAGTCAGTGGTCTCACAATGGGTGTCATGAAAAAAGGTCTATAGAATTCACATACAGTAATTTGTATTTTGCCTATAAGCGGATTATCGCCTGTCTCCAGGTTTTGCTGATAGTTAGGATTAAGGCCAACAGTGGGAAGTTGTAAGCACAACGCTCTTTCCACTGAGGAACCGGCTGAGTCTAGACAGAGTCTTCATTAAAGGAATAGTACATTCTTTTTTCTGTGGAACACAAAAGGAGACATGTTTTTATTTAGTGCAATTTGTAATTAATGGGAGTTGGAACTTTCAAGATTAAAAAAGGCAATATGTTAAATGTGTTGGATTCCTGTACTAAAGGAATGAAAGTTGTTCACTCTGAACTTTTTAGATCTGTGTTCTCTTGAAGTTCAAAGTGCTGTTCCTGATCATGTATAGCAGAGATATTTCATTCTGATGCTTTTGATGGCTGCTAGACAGGAAGGAGGAAGAAACTTCTTATCTCTAATACCAGGCGGAGGGAGATTTTTGCCATCATTTGCTTTTGGTCTTGAGACGGAATGATTTGAAGTGATTTTCCGTTTTTGTAAGTTCAGACATTATTGTAGTTTACAGTATTTTGGGATGACTATAATATGGTCTATCTATCTATCTATCTATCTATCTATCTATCTATCTATCTATCTATCTATCTATCTATCTGTCTGTCTGATTATCTATCTATCTATCTATCTATCTATCTGTCTATCTGTCTGTCTGTCTGTCTGAGCAACAAATCTTTTTGCACATTAAAAAGAATAACTGTTTTATAGCTTTTGTTAGCATGTCAACTTTTCATATATTCAAATATCATAAAACTTTTCATAAGGAAAAAGAAAGATCTAGTCATCTATAGTAAATTATTTATTTCTCTCTTTTTTTTTCTTTTGAATGTTTTGTTTGTTTTGCTAAGTAGCAGATTAATGAACCCTTGTGAAAAAGAACTGCATATCATAAATGCGTATCAGATCATTCTTCAGTACACTTTAACATTTTTAAAGACAATAAAAGTTATAAAATTACATAGTAAAAAATTCACTAAAAAGGTACTTCACCGCTGGTAAAATTGGCTTTCATCAACAACTTGGCTGCCTATACAATAGAAAGTTGAAATCTGAAATTGGTGTTACCTGACTAGGAAAAAAAAAAAAAAAAAAAAAAAAAAAAAGTAATGTAACACACTTTAGCCAAAAACTTCAACAACCATAATGCACTGGGCATGCTGCAGTCCAAGGTCACTCCCACCAGTTTGCTATGGATATGCTCACCAGAGTCCAAAAAACACCTTGCTTTAGTAGGAAATACTTCTTAGCAAACTTTTAGTTATACAGATGTTGACTTCAGGGTATCCGCGGGTCCTTAAAAAGTCTTAAATATACTTTTCCTAATAAAAGGCCTTAAAAAGTCTTAAAATGTCTTAAATTCGGATTCGATAGGTCTTAAATATTTTTCGTTGCATTACCGCAAAAATGTTATGTTATGTTTTATGTTTTCTCATACGTCACCGACGGAATGGTCCAGCGCTGCGCAAGGCGCCATCTGCAGAACAAAGCTCAGCAAAGATGTAGGAATATCTGATCAGAGCTGTACACGGACACACATTTTTAAATAAATCTGCTGATGATTTTCGGTGCTGGAAATCCATATATCCTTTGCTGAAACAAACTCGTCATTGAAAGCACAGCTTATGGTTGCTTAGTAACGTCAGAAGCAACCGCAGCGCCCGAGCTCTTTGGAAAGGAGAAAGCGGCGCCGACGCGTTTTCCATGCGTATCCATGGGTTTCATGTGACGTCACTGTATTTTATCGCCGCCATATTTGTGACCGGTCACAGCTGCGCGCTCTGTTTAAGTCAATGGTGACAGCAGCTACAACTACCAGAGGAAGGCCAACAAAACACTCTCAGAAGGTTCACAACAAATTTACAATATGTCTGGGATATGTGGTGCTGTTAGCCGTTTCAACAGTCGTCAGAACTACAAATTTATTTGATCCCAAAGGAGTTAGATCGGCGGAATTGTTGGTTTCATTCAAAAGGGACCACACCACTGGCAGCCAAACAGCAACGCACAACATTAATAACTACTGGGACTGTAATTTACATAACATTATAGTTGTATACAATATTGTATTAAAATATTGTGAATTCTAGTTGCTGTGTTTCGGCGTGTTATTACAGGATGAACAAATTCACGACACGAGCTGACTACATTACTTAGTTCAAGTACATGCGTGCATGATTTTGTGCAAATATAAGTTGTAATTTTATGTCTATCTTGTATAAATATATATGAATTACCCTATATATAGGATGTGTTCCTTTGAGTAAATTAACCTTCTAGCAAAGTGCTTCATTTTACGGGTGTTCATTCAGCGCGTGCAGCTCATACTGTTATCAAAATGAGATGATTTGAGAAAAAAATCTGTTATTGTTCGTGATCCTTATTAATCAAACCATGTGTTGCTGAATATAATATGAGAACAATATAAGAGTTAGTTATTAAAAATAATGCATTCATTTAAAAAAAAAATGAAAGTTTTAATATTACTGTAAACATTTTAATGACTTGCTGTTTGAGCCGCGCATGCTGAAGTTGAAGAGAATAAAAACTCATAAACTTAAAGTTAATTAACTCAACGGAACACATCATATATAAAATAATTCAGATATTTATACAAAATTAAAATAATACTTCAACTAGTATTTGCACAAAATCACGCATATATGAACTTGAAGTAACGTCATGGAACGATCCGAAACACAGCAAATAAGCCCAAATAATTCACAACGTTATGTTACAAGTATATACGATTATAATATAATTTATAAGAAGACCCAATCATGTTTTGCCTTACTTTTTGAGCGCTCGCGCTGAAGCTATGGTCATCAGCTCTGTGGGTTTTTTACCTCAACGAAACACATCCTTTATGATAATAATCAGATATTTATACTTAATAAAATTAATATTACAAGTTTTATCTGCACAAAATGACACGAATGCACAAGTGAGGTTTGAACAAGTTATGTAATCAATGAGACGCCCTCTTCCCACAACAACACGCTAAAACAACAACATAGAGAATTCACAACATTTTATTACAGTAGTGTTCTCGTTATAAAGTTATGTAAATTACAGTCCCAGTAGTTATTAATGTTGTGCGTTGCTGTTTGGCTGCCAGTGGTGTGGTCCTTTCTGAATGAAGCCAATAATTCTGCCGATCTAACTCCTTTGGGATCAAATACATTTGTAGTTTTGACGACTGTTAAAACGGCTAACAGCACCACATATCCCAGACATATTGTAAATTTGTTGTGAACCTTCTGAGAGTGTTTTGTTGGCCTTCCTCTGGTAGTTGTAGCTGCTGTCACCATAGACTTAAACAGAGCGCGCAGCTGTGACCGGACACAAATACGGCGGCGGGCATAGCGGAAGTGACGTCTTTGAAACCCATGGATATGAACGGTCCCTAAAAGAGTTCAAATGGGTCAACGCGCCAAATGCGAGTACAATCAACGCGGAAACGTGTTCGGTAACTTTTTTTATGAATGGTGGTATTAAATATATAATATGCAACGGCTGTGATGTAATTATATAAATAATAGTCTGACGCGCTGCATGCTTGCTGTAGCAGTGCTGTGTTTTCATTTTCGATTAACTGTAAATGCTTCTTTGTTTGTGACGTTTAAATTTGCATTTGGGAACGCATTATTAGTCATTAGAATCGTATATAATTCAAATAAATGCTGTTCATTGAACTTCCTATTTTTCAAAGAAAACTAACAAATATCACCATTTCCACAAAAATATGAAGCAGCACAACTGTTTTCAACACTGATAATATCAGAAATGTTTCTTGAGCATCAAATCAAATTGTAATGATTTCTGAAGTATCATGTGACATTGAAGACTGGAGTAATGATGTTGAAAATGATCACAGGAATAAATTACATTTTATAAAATATTTTTTATAAAGTATAGAAAACTTTTTATTTGTAAGAATATTTGACAATGTTGCTGTTTTTACTGTATTTTTGATCAAATAAATGCAGCCCTGGTGAGCAGAAGGGACTTATTTTAAAATCAATAGTTGTTTCCAAACATTTCGCAGATACTTTAATAATAACAATTCTATTTATACATTTAATATACTATATTATATTAATTATCATGATTATTAAATGCTGCTTTTTATTTTTACAGAACAATAGTATGTATTATTATTATAATATATGACATATCTTTTAATGTGATAAAAAAAAAAAAAAAAAAAAAAAAAGGTGCCAGGACGTGGCTCTAGCTGATCACATATATATATATATATATATATATATATATATATATATATATATATATATATATATATATATATATATATATATGTGTGTGTGATCAGCTAGAGCCACGTCCCGGCACCTTTTTATATATATATGTATAATGTGTGTGTGTGTGTTTCCATCACAGATTTGGTCTTAAATTTCATGTGAGGTGGTATTAAAAAGGTCTTAAAAAGTCTTAAATTTAACTTGTTCATATCTGCAGATACCCTAGACTTATATTGTTCCTGGTGCAAGAATTCAAAGAGTAAATGTTTAGCCTGGAGTTGAATTACTTTCGGTTTCCTGTGAAGGTTCCAGCGCGTTGTCGTAAATATGGAGAGATACAAAATGCAAAAATATAATCTGCCCTGAACCTGTCAAAAGTCAGCTGAATGGACTTTTAATACAGTCCAGTTAATACTGGACTTTTAAATAGTCCAGTTAATACAGAGATCGAGCAAACATTGTTCATTTACATATAATTTTGACATTTTAACAATACAAAGCAGGTTGAAAATTGGCGAAGTTACACATTAAGTTCAACTAATTGCATTTACAAGTTTTTCTCATTTCTTGAAACAGAAATTACATTCTCAAAACAACATGGACAAACCTCCAAACCACTTCGCAATTGTTCACAAGAGAATTGATTTTCTCATTCATTTCATCAAATTGCAAATGTCTTAGTACATGTCTCAATTTCTCAGTACATCTTTGCAAATGATTAAGTACAGGTAGCCTACATTTAGCACAATTTCCAAGTGAATAGATCTTGTTGATCTAAACTGATTGTTGATTCTCGGTCTAATGGTTGTTCGCTTTAAAACGTGTCAGCGTCATTTCATTGTATAAGTCATCACATTGACAATAGTCTGTTCAATTGTCAAAATTAGTCAAGAACATAATACCATGAATACCATATATGGATCCTTGGAACATTTGATAAATTTATTACAGCAAGCTAGGTGAAACTAGAACTTGACTAACGAAGGAGCTTTATTTACAGCACTGTAGGCTGCATATAATTTTCATTGTTTGTGTGTTTATATTACAGTATATTATGCTGTATACATTTTCTTTTTACTCTGATGTATGGAAGTTACTTTATGTGTGTGAATGATAATGGTTACAATTTCCTTGGCAGGATGAGTGCAATGTGTGATGTCAAACCTTGGAGGCTACTCTTACCCTAAAATCCTATTTCTTTTTTTTTTGTTGTTGTTGTTGTTTTATACACAATTGTATTCTGATAGCTAGACAAAAAAAACAGTACAGTAACCATTGTCAATGAAGGACTAAGGGCTAAGACTGAAAGGTGGACATGAGGGATATTTCAATGGTCCTCTGCCATAGTGACAAAACATCCAAACATTTTGACTTGCAGCGCTTACACAATGCCAAAGAGATTGAAGCATTTTGGGGGCACTGACTGTTTAAATGAGAAGGAAATTTAGTTTTGAAGCATGAGTGAACTGTTTTGGGAAAAGTATGAGCTTTTGCAAGTGAGCTATAGTCTTGTGCTGAACTGTAAGACTGTTTTGCCAAATGATCTTAGAGTTTTGAGAATGTAATTTCAAGAAATGAGCCAAACCAATGGACTGTTATATACATTTAAACTATAATACATTGTCTTTAAATTGCAAATAACATGCAATTAAGTGTCAGAAAACAGTACATTACATACACTTAATCATTTTAAGTATATTATTTTCCGTAATAAGTACTCTTTTTAAAAATATGATAAGTGTACTTCTTTTTCAAAAGGGAAAGCATGGCATGCACAAGATGCACAAAATGGTCGAAATTTTTTTTTTCAAAAGTGGCACCATATTGGTGGGGTAAATAACGTCTTCGCCAGTCATCTGTTCCCTAGGGTTATTCCAACACTTTTTATTGCATTACTGTACTTTTGGCACAAAAAAGGTACCCATGGGCACATACACCATATGGTATAATTTAGTCTTTCTAAGGAGCTGCTCAAGTATCAAAAGAGTAATGACCATTTGCAAACGCCATTAAAAAGTCTGTTCGAATGCAAATACTTAAATTAGACAACACAGCATGCAAGTTAATACCCACGGTTTGTGTCTCTATGACTTTGACCACACAAACAGTGCTAAGAGGGTTCAGAAAAGAAGAGTAAATATGACATTAGTCATCAATAATTTCCCTAACTTAAATATTGTTTTAAGCATTTACTGTATAGCTTGAATACATGATTATTAAAGAAGAAATACAATAAACAATGCCTTTAATTTCAGACATAATAAAAACTGCACATATTGAAAGTCTGTGCCATGCTTCCTGTCTCCTACAAGCCTGCATAATTCCACATGCCATTTTTCAAACCCAGTCAAACAAATCTTGGAGGTCACTCTGTCATTACAGTGCAGTATAGTCATTATTTTTCCCCCTGCTGGGGTTTTGCTTTGAGCGCTGTAATTGAACAGTAACATTGTGTGATGTTCTTTATTACAGATGAGCAGGATGCTGAGTGCAATACATTTATTAGAAAAAAAAAAAAAGAATAGTATTTTATCGTATTTTAAATTTTGTTTTAATTACAGGAATATTTCCATGCATCTGTAATTAAAATAACATACTTAAAGTTGTGTTTTTATTAAGTTTCTAGGCAGATGTTCCATTCATTTACACAGTTCTCATGTACGTAAACCAGTTTAAAGGCCTCACCGGTCCAATAACTCAAGATTCAAACAGGCCTTTCCATTTCTAAACCCCTCCTGTCACATCCCAAACCTCAGAGACTCATTATTTTCATCCAGCGTAAGCCTTGTTAATGTAACTTCTGAAAAAAAAAAAAAATGAAGAGATGTTAGCTAGACCCACATGGAATACTTTTGTTCCTGCCAAATTTCGCACTATATTTCATCACTAGCTGTGGAAAGCGCCACACAATTACCATCACAGTAAAGATAAATCCAGATCTCTTCAGGATTTCTACATGGGTAATAAATGCACGTTACTTTAGCATATTTACAGTTATGGGCAATTATATTATGAGCATTTCACCTTTGCATGCGGGTGCATGTGGTGCATCATTATACGCCCTCAAACTAGCGGTGCTAAATTCGATCACGTTAGGTGAAATCAATGGCTGTACGTCATAAATAAAACATGTAAGCGCTATGGCATCCTCGAGTAGCTGATCTGCATAGGGCATGGTGGGAAGGTTACAGCACATGTCATATTTATAGGCTCTGGTTAATGGAGGGGAATAGAGAGCAGCTAAAAATCTGCCTCAACCTGCATGTTTCCCTGCGTTCCCACCAGCAGAAGCACGATATCACGCGGAACATCTGAACCTAAGAGCAATCATGCTGTCGCTAGGAGGGAAAATCCATTCCTGTGGTTGGTGATCTGTGTTAAATACCAAAGAGTAGGAGGGTGGAGATCTTTATTCCCCTGAGCACACACAGAGCAATTGTCTTTAGCTCTGAAATAGAACTATAGTACAAAAAGAAACCCTTCCCAAAACACACAGGGTAAAACTAAGCAGCAGCATTCCTACTTGTACAAGACTTACATGTCAGCAGAGTGTAAAATCAAAGGTATTTGCTGTCGACTACATGTGGATATCGTGTATTACTTCCTGAGTTGGGCTGCACGGCGTGAAGTGCTGCAGTAGGATCTTGGGAAATCAGCATGTTGTCTTCTCAGCTCACGGGGTTGTGCTTACCTCCTCTAGAGTCATCTGCTGTTCATTTCGTCTCTTTGATTGTGCCGCTCTCGGTGCGGCGAGGAAGCATTCCTCCTGGAGAGGGAATCTTCCACACAGCTGCCAATCTCTCTCTGTACATGCTCTTTCACTTTGTCTTTAAGAGTTAATTCCCAGCCTGCAAACCACAACATTTTGCTGATAATGGGTGTTGCAGTTTTGTGCAAATAGGCCATGTGATGTCTGGTGTTTAGCTTGTGTCTGTCCTAATTGTTGAACATTTCTTTGGTTATATTACATTTCAGTTCTGATTTTAATGACAGTATTCACAATTTCACAAACAGTTGCAAGAGTGAAACTTAAGCATGGAACTTTGAAGCAGAAAAACTGAAATAGTATATTTTCTTGTAAAATATACTCCAACAATCTTTGTTTTATTTACAGCTTTGAAAATAATTTTTTGACAGTGCTGTCACGGAATGAAGGGAGGATGCAGATGCAAGTTAAATCTCTTTAATAGAGCTTCACACCGAAGGTAGTCAGATTCAACATACACAAAAACATATAACAGTCAGCAGGAGAGTGGTAACACAGGGACGCCCACACAAAACAATCAGGTGACACACCCACACCATCACACAGACACCAGAATGAGACAGCGGATTCATGAACCGTGACAGTACCCCCTCTCCTAGGAACGCCTCACGGCGTTCCCAGAACTCCTTACCTGTCGATTGTAATCATCGATAAGGGAGTGATCCAGAATGTCTCTAGCAGGAACCCAACTTCTCTCCTCCGGACCGTAACCTTCCCAGTCCACCAAGTACTGGAATCCGCGTCCCCTCCGCCTCGAGTCCAGAATGCGATTAACCGAATAGGTTGGTTCCCCGTCTACGAGCCGCGGCGGTGGGGGAACCGGAGTAGGCGGATTAAGATGTGAGTGAAAAACAGGCTTAATTTTGGAGACATGGAAGGCGGGATGAATCCTCCTGTACGCCGGAGGCAATTTGAGTCGGACTGCCACTGGGCTAATAATTTTAGTGACAGGAAACGGGCCAATGAATTTGGGAGCTAACTTATTGGCAACGGAACGGAGCGGAATGTTCTTGGTAGAAAGCCACACTTTTTGACCCACAACGTATACGGGAGGCTTTGACCGGTGGCGATCAGTCTTAGCCTTGGTGCGCGCCCTCACTTGCAACAGAGTCTCGCGGGCTCTGTTCCAAGTGCGGTGGCACCTCTGGACAAAGGCGTGAGCAGAGGGGACCGCGACTTCGGATTCCAGACTGGGAAACACAGGTGGCTGGTAACCTAAACTGCATTCGAACGGAGAGAGGCCCGTAGAAGACACTGGTAACGAATTGTGTGCGTACTCAATCATAGAGAGTTGTTGGCTCCAGGAGGAAGGATTCTTGGACGCCAAACATCTCAACATACGCTCTAAATCTTGGTTGGCTCTCTTGGTCTGTCCATTGGTCTGGGGATGGAACCCAGAGGAAAGACTAGCCGTCGCGCCCAGCAGTCTACAAAACTCCTGCCAAAATTTGGACACAAACTGGGGACCCCTGTCGGACACCACATCTACCGGGAGGCCATGTAACCGAAAGATGTGGTCTACGACAGTAACCGCTGTCTCCTTGGCAGAGGGCAATTTGGTCAAAGGAATGAAATGGGTCGCCTTCGAGAACCGGTCCACTACGGTCAAAACGACCGTGTACCCCTGGGAGGGTGGGAGGGCGGTGACAAAATCTAGCGCAATGTGAGACCAGGGTCTCGAAGGGACAGACAGCGGTTGGAGTAACCCATCTGGAGGGCGGTTGGACGTCTTACCAGTGGCACAAACCGAGCAAGCCAAAACAAAACTGCGGATGTCCCGAGCCATAGCAGGCCACCAGAATCGTTGCTTAACCAAAAATCTGGTTCGATTAACCCCTGGATGACAAGCCACGTTGGAACAATGACCCCACTTGATGACGCAGGACCTTAACTCCTCCGGCACAAACAAATGGTTCGGTGGGCACCCGGCGGAGGCATTACCCCTTCTAAGGCCGCCAGGACCTTCGATTCGACCTCCCATGTAAGAGTGGAGACTACTAATGTCTCAGGAAGAATACACTCGGGAGTAGACGGGTGCTCGGATGGATCAAAAATACGAGATAAAGAATCGGGCTTGATGTTCTTGGAGCCCGGGCGGTACGATAGAGCAAAATCAAAACGTCCGAAAAAAAGTGCCCACCGAGCCTGCCTGGAGTTGAGTCTTTTAGCCGATCGAATATATTCTAGGTTCTTGTGATCAGTCCAAACGACGAAGAGTACCCCCGACCCCTCCAACCAATGACGGCATTCTTCCAACGCTAATTTGACTGCCAACAACTCTCTGTTACCAATGTCATAATTGCGTTCAGCGGGAGACAAACAATGAGAAAAGTACGCGCAGGGGTGCATCTTATCGTCTGAGGGCGCCCGCTGGGATAGAACTGCGCCTACCCCCACCTCTGACGCATCGACCTCCACCACGAACTGACGCAAAGGATCAGGGGCAATGAGAATGGGGGCCGAAACGAAGCGGCCCTTCAGTTTGGCAAATGCAGCCTCAGCTGCATCTGACCACCTGAAGGTCGTTCTGGGGGAGGTCAAGGCGGTCAGAGGTGCGGCTAGTTGGCTGAAATTGCGAATAAAACGTCGGTAAAAATTGGCGAACCCCAGAAACCGCTGTAGGGCCTTACGGGAATCTGGACTTGGCCAATCCACCACAGCCTTAACCTTGTCAGGATCCATGCGAATTCCCTCAGACGAAACGATGTACCCTAGGAAGGAAACAGACTGTGCATGAAATTCGCATTTCTCCGCCTTGACAAAAAGCCCATTCTCTAACAGACGCTGGAGCACTCGTCTGACGTGTTGAACATGTTCCTGGAGAGACGACGAAAATATCAATATGTCATCCAGGTAGACATATATGAACTGATCAACCATGTCTCTCAACACGTCATTAACGAGTGCCTGGAAGACCGCAGGCGAGTTGGACAGCCCGAAAGGCATGACCAAGTATTCAAATTGCCCTCTGGGGTTGTTAAAAGCGGTCTTCTATTCATCCCCCTTCCTAATGCGGACCAAATGATAAGCGTTCCTCAAGTCCAATTTAGTGAAAACGGACGCTCCCTGCAACCTCTCAAAGGCTGAAGACATCAACGGCAAAGGATAAGTATTCTTTACCGTGATGTTGTTCAGGACTTCAGTCTCTGGAGACGGGAATCCACCCGTAAAGCGAGGTCGACTAGCCCGTTGAAGGTTTGAGGAAGATCTAGGGCGTAAATCTCGCGATGGATACGGTCGGCCAGCCCATGCAGGAACACATCCCACTGCGCCTCCTCGTTCCATCGGCACTCTGCCGCGAGGGTGCGGAACTGGATGGCGTAGTCTGCGACCGTGCGGCTGCCCTGCTTGAGTTCGGTGAGCTGGCGAGCGGCCTCCTTGCCCGCAACCGCACGGTCGAACACCCTCTTCATCTCCGTGGAGAGTGCCAGGAACGAGGTGCAGCACGGGTCTTGATTCTCCCACACCGCCGTTCCCCATAAGGCCGCCTTCCCGGTCAGGAGGGTAAGGACGAACGCCACCTTGGATTCCTCATGTTCGAAGGTGCGAGGCTGCAGTGAAAAATGCAAGGAACATTTATTCAAAAAGGCTCTGCAAAACTCAGGCTCACCGGCGTAACTCTGGGGCACAGGAAGGCGGGGCTCCGGCAGATCGCGTCGCTCCAGCGACGCGGGGGAACAGGCGGTGTGGGTGGCGCAGTGGGAGCGCGAAGTTGTTGAAGTTCCCGGGAGAGCTCGGACACCTGTGTTACCAGCGCTTGGACAGCGCGTCCGGTGGAAGTGATGCTCTCCTGCTGCTGGTCCATGCGGGAGATGCTGTGGTTGATGAACTCCGTTAAAGCTGCTGAACTCGCTGCATCCATGTTGGTCAGATCGTTCTGTCACGGAATGAAGGGAGGATGCAGATGCAAGTTAAATCTCTTTAATAGAGCTTCACACCGAAGGTAGTCAGATTCAACATATACAAAAACATATAACAGTCAGCAGGAGAGTGGTAACACAGGGACGTCGATGGGCGGTGAAGATCCGTGATGAGTGGTGACCGAAGAGCAGTGTCCGTGAAGTAATCCGTGAGTGAAGTCCAGAGAGTAATCCAATGAGAACACGAAAACCAGGAAGCAATGACTCAAAGTCCAGTCCAGGGAAACACACAACAAGCAACACAGGAAACAACATGCGGACACCGCACAACGATCTGACAAACAAGAGACGAAAGACAAGGCGTTATATAGGCAGATGGTAATTGCTCACAGCTGCCGCTGATCAACAATCAGCGGCGACGCCCACACAAAACAATCAGGTGACACACCCACACCATCACACAGACTCCAGAATGAGACAGCGGATTCATGAACCGTGACAAGTGCACAATATGTTTAATGATTATTATTGTTGTTAAATATTCTATTTTCAAACAAATTTTTATTAGTGATCCCAAGAGTACGTTTTAAATCAAAAGGAGACAGTGCGTTTGCTGTCACTGGTCCAAGACTATGGAATATGCTTCCCTTCGAGGTTAGATTGTCCTCTACACTAGGTATCTTTAAGAGTCGCCTAAAATTACATCTGCATTCTCTGGCGTTTTAACTTTTCATAAGTATTTATTATCAATGATGAGGATTATTATTGATGATGTGTTTTGTTGTGTTGTTTGTTCATTTGTATTTTAATTATTGATTTTGTATACTATGTACAGCACTTTGGAGCTACAGAGTAGCCTGGAAAGTGCTCTATAAATAAATAAATACAAATACAAATACAAATTAAACATTTTATAAATATTTAGTACACTGTAAAATTTTCATGATTTGTTATAACATTTTTTCTTTTGTCAAACCAACTTAGATAATTAATGTAGTTCAGATAACATAATATTTAGAGTTTCTGTTGATTAAACCAATCACCTTCATTGTATTAACTCAAATTTTTAATTTCACTGAACTCAAAATTTTAAGGCAACCAGGTATCTTGCTTTTGTTTTAAGTTAAACCAACAATTCTTTATTACAGTGTCGTAAATGTTAATAATAAATATTACAAAATAATAAATAGTCTACTTAAAAAAATGATTAATTAAAAATTTGAATAAACCAGTTACAGTAGATCAATTATTGTATGTTATGATGTTTAATTTTGTGTTTGCTATAATTTGAGTGTATAGGCCAATTCACACCGCACCGACAAACGCCAACAAACATCAACAAACGCCAACGAACAAGTTGGCCGTCGAATAGACCTTTTTCACACTTCCGGGTTTTTGGCTTCCGGAATGGGCCACGCAGTGTAAAAGTTTTTCCGGTTACAGTGATAGATAGCCTCGATCAGAACCAGTTCGGGAATCAAAGTCGTTTTACGAATTAAATGTCATGAAAATGTTTGAACGGTCTTGGTGAATTATTGGTGAGACTACAGCGCTCTCATTAAGAGCTACATTTAATAAATAATTCGAAGTGATGGCGGTTAAACTAGTTATATTCTTTGTGTCTGTTTGGCGCGGCTGTGCATTATCGCGCTCCATGTGCTGTAAAGACAGTGTCTGCGTCTCAACGTGCATACTATGTGACATTAGGAATATTCAGTACTATTTAGGGTGGATAGTATGCACATATTGGGATGTATAGAGTGTTTTTAGCGACGTGCTGGGGAAATGATCGACTGGCAGATCCTTATCACACAAGCCTGATCCTCTGATTCATGAAGCAGGACCGCTCGCACCCTGGATATTTCTGGATATAAACACTTAAGTCATCTCTCACTCATTTTCCTGTCGTCATCATCTTAAAGTGTGTATTATGCACAGTATTGTTGTGCTGTTGTAACATGCAAAGACTGATAGTTGTGTACAGTGTGGTGTTGGAAATTGTTTTAGTTTAATCATTTTAATCGATCAGGATTAATTATAACATATGCTTGAATGTGGGATGTGATGCCATATGAGATTAACATGCTATATATTTTTAAAACGTATTAAACTCACGACAATATATGTATCTCACGACTTTATATCCCACATTAAAATATATATTGGGAGTTATTATTTTTTTTAATTAATAAATTATATAAATAATGTTCGTCGTACGTAATACGATCTGGGAAATTGCTGAATGAGTAGCTGCGTAGCCTTTACTGTAGCTTACGGCTCGTAATAAATCCACCTGCCGGTAAATTCGATCAACGGTCTGAGTGGCTGTATAAGCTACAAACAAGTAGAAAATTTCTTTGTAGATTATAGAAAAGCTATTTGGAAAACAGACAAAACAGAAAAGGTAAGAAGCGATATTTGAGAAAAGAGCATATCAATCTAATAGCCTTAGACTCATAGCGGAACTAACTTTACCCTGCGTCACGTGATTTCCGATTCTTGTGAAAAAGGTCTATTCTATGAGAAAAAAAACTGTCATGTTCACACCGCCCCAACAAACACCGACAAACGAGTGACGTCTGACTGGGAAAATTCCACAACTACATATGTAACCATGTTAACAATATTGTCAGGCAAGTTTATTAATATAGTATCATATATATTTTCATTGTATTAAAGTATTGAGGCAAAACAAAAATACCTGAAATCCGAAGCGCTGTAGCCATCGATCTGATCGTAATGTATTGGTTGGTATACACCGGTTTTTAAACTTTTTTTTTTTTTTAGCGCGACCCTTTTTATTAACGAGACCCATAAGCATATACAACCATGTAGCTAAACAAGCCAAAACGAAACTGAAGGTAAACCTGCATTGCTCTCGTAGTGGTTAACGTTACCTCTCTCTTTCGGTGAACTGGAGCAGCTTCTCTTGCTGAATGGCACGGATTGCACTATATGGACTATTGTACCTTTTGTATATTTTTAGTTTTTTAACTGTATTTTATTTTTTTATAATGAACAAGCTGCGATGTCACGTTTCCAGTAGGCTACTTTGTTGTGTGTGCGTGAGGCGCAGGCGCGATCAAACAGCTGTCTTTGCAGGGGACTTGCCTCATCGTCATGGCAACGGTTCGTAGCCAGGTCAGATTACGTCAGAGTTTGTTGCCGTTTGTTGGAAAACTGTTCACACCGCGCAGACATTCCACGACCCGACAAACGCCGATTAAACATGTTCAGTCGGGTGAAAACCGACTCCGACCAACGCCAACAGACGCCAACAGGGGTTTCACGCCGATCCAACAAACTCCAACAGACGAGTTTGTTGGCGTTTGCTGGCTGTTGTCGGTGCGGTGTGAACTGGCCTTATGACAAACTCCACAAAACAATTATATAAGTACTTTATTTTTACTGTATTTGCTGTATTTGATCATAATATATAACTCATCAAGATCGTTTGTGTATAATTATGGTTATTTTCATTCATTAAATTTCAGTGAAAATTGCTGTTATATGCAGTCAAACTCTAAATATATGCAGACACAACTTGAATACAGTCTGTATTTTCTGTCTCCATTTGTACTTGTTGAAATAATTATAGATTAACATTTATTCATTTATTTATATTCATTTTGATTTTCTGGTGACATTTGTTTATTTCATTACTGGAAATAGTGTACCAGCACTCCAGTAATGCTTATTAATCTGACTGCATATGTACAAATACATCAATAATTAGAAAATAGAGTTTGGTCAGCTGAAAAATGGATTAATGGCTAAGGGATAATTTGTCCTATGAGCAAAATGGAAGATTATGGGATCTAGTCTGCAAATTTGAATATTGAATTTAAGCTGTTTAAAGGTTCAGATCTGGGTTAGGGACCAAAAGAGCAGGCATATATCCTACTTAAACATAACTTAAGTTAATTTTCTTTGATTTTTCTGCTGCCAACTTATTCTTATTACAGGCACACAGTAGTTTTCAGAGCTCTTGGGCCTCTAATCATGTAATTACTTCAGGCTTATTCTCCATAATACCTGAAAGACGTGTGACCTTAACTCATTTTGGTGAAATATGAACTTGATGCTACAAAAAAAAAAAAAAAAGAAAGAAGGAAGGAAGGAAGGAAGGAAGGAAAGAAAAAAAAGTCTGTCTTAGAATAATCCACAGCACCACTTTAAATGTCAATTACTGTTGTTCTAATTAAAAGAATTAAAATTATTACATTATTATTTATTTTATTTTATTTATGAAAAATATATATTTAATTTGAACTTGGTATATCAGTTAACCACTAAATCTGTTTTGGCTTTGTTTTGGAATTATTCTCATTGGTGGAGCAAAAGTGAACAGAATGTCTGACTCTGGTCATATAAATGTAAAGTTACTTAATATCTTGTTTATTGAACTATTGTATGAAGTCAATATCACAATTGTGCTGTTGTACTGAACATGATCTCCAAAGGCTTGAGGCCACAAGCCCACGGCACTCTTGGTTGTGTGTTATTACTTAATTTAAATTGTTTTAGGCTACATTAGTTGCATATACAATTATCAAGATAACTCACAGAATTGTAAGGGACATTATTGTGTTTGTAGCGAAGAGCAATGGATGATTTCCTCGTAATGTTCTAAACTACAGCATTGCCGACTGGATGGAGAATACTGAAAGACTGTGACAGTGATGAAGAGGATAAGGCTTTGTAATAATGTGGAACAGAATGTTCCTCATGAGTTCTGAGGTAATGGCCTTTTGTCAGAATGTTTCCGACTGTGTTGGATCATGGAGTTTCTGCCACTCCAAACCTAGACAAGATTGTTATTCGTCTCTATCAGTGTCTTTCAGCAGTTGGCAGTCACTCTTCACACTCAGTTCACAAAAGTCTTTATTATTTATCACTTTAACCCTCTATGTTCTGTTTGAGACACCACAAGGCTCTCTCTCTCTTTCTTTCCTGCAGAACACAACAGTTGATATTTTGAGCAATGTTGGTAACCAATCAACATTAGAGCTCATTGACATCCATTCATTGTATGGGCAAAAAACATCAATTCTGAAAATTTCTTACAGACAGTATACTTTAGCATACTTTAGCAACATTGTTTTTGCTGTGATTTGGCTCTGCATGACAGTGCGGATGAATATGGTTTGCGGCACCCATGTACACATGTAAAATGAGCATGTATGAGCATGTAAGTTCAAAATGTTATGCTGCTGTGCATTCACTACTAGGCTTAAGATATATAACCAATTTAGATTGAAAGGATCTCAAGCTGACTAGCTGAAGACATTACTGTAGCTATACCCTTTAATAGACACAGTACTTCCTTGAAAATAATTCCAGCACAGCGCTACAACTGTCAAGCTCAGGCTTGGACGCAATGACCAGAACTGAGGTAAAACTCAAACAGGCAGGTTTATTTGCAAATATGGCAGGAACACAATGGTGAGTGATGATACTTGAGATTGTTAGCAGATGAGATAGTCTTGTATTGACAACTTTGAGTCTGTCTTACATAACTGGTGGAGCACACAAGTTACAGAACCAGAGTGTTGACTGACCAAGGTGGAGCTGGAGGGACGAGGGAGCCTGGCAGAGCCTCAGGGATGGCGGACCATGGTGAAGCCGAGGGAGCCAAGGTGGAGCCGATGGGTTCGGAGGACTGAGGTGGAGTCCAGGGCTTAGAGTCTAAATGAGTAGCTGAGGGATCCACACACCAATTCGAAGATGACGACTGGGTAGCAGGGTAGCAGTAGGCAGATCTGAGCAGCACAGTGGAACCACTGGACAAGCCAAGGGGCTGAAGGGAGACAGCAGAGGTGAGGCTGAGGAACTGGCTATCTTTAGCAGTTTAGGAGGGAGAGGGAGGCTGGGCAGGACAATCCATGATGAAGGAGACTTGGGGCTGGGCAATAAAGACATGGAGCTGGTTTTTGACCAGCGATGACTTGGATGACTTGGAATTGGGCAGAACCAATGGCTATGAAGATGATGTGGGATTGTATAGGACCAACAGTGGAGACAAGGTTTTAATGTAGGAGAGAATCAAGGAGTTCACATGAGGAGGTACAGACTTAAGGGACATGAGGATGAATGGAGCTCAGCTCCACGATGTCAAACTCCACCATCACTCCCTCAGGGATGAACATGCTAATGGTGAGTGCAGGTTCGGGCTTAAGCTCCAGGATGAACATTGGGTCCAGCTCACACACCTGGACAGACTTGGCAGGCTCTGGCTTTGGGTCTGCACTGATTCAGGGACTATGGCGGGCATGAGGAGTGAAGAAAGACTACAGAGAAATTCCAAGGTAGGTGGGGTCAACTGGAATGAGAATAATTGCTGACTGGATGATGGTGGGAGTAGACTGGGGAGGGTCCGGCTGAGTGGCGATGTCCTCATCTGCAGGTTGAAGCTCCCTCTGGCAGTAATCAAAACACGTAGTCATCCAGCCCACTCCAAAAACAGGTCTTTAGAGTGCCATCGCTCCAGGACACCAGGGGGCAGAACTTGAGGAACTCCTCCACGTAGTCTTGTGAAAGGAGAGAGGAGAAGATCTTCAGGGGAGTGATTGGAAAATCCTGTTGATTCTCGTTTTATTAAAAACTCTGCCATGTTCTCTTTTTGCCAATAGACTATACTCTGTTTGGTGTTTTTTTCTGTTAAAATGGGTGATTCCCAGGAAAGTTGGAGATTTAGCTGCTCCACGTCAACCTTTCTCACTCGCTGTGACAACTAACATATGCAATCTTCACACCATGTACATGTCAAAGTAGCCAAAGCAACTTTTCTATTTTTATGACGAGACGCACTTCGCAATTTCCTGCGAAAACCTTCCCGCTAGGTCTAAAATATAAACACTTGTAATGGGCTTACCTTAGTGAATCAGGGTAAGATTAAAAAAAAAAAAAAAAAAGTTTTGGAAGAAAGATTGATCATGTATTGACTCATTATTCAAATGTTATTTATAATTACACATTTTAAATGTGATGTTACAATTTATATTACTGAGCAGTTAACCATCAGCTTAGATTTTAAAAACAGGAAGCAACATGATTTTTTCACTGCAATGAAACACCTTTCTTGCCAATGAAAAAATGATTTTATATTTATATTGAATTTTGATTTCACTAGGTGTGTTTCATTGAGAAGTCAGAAAGCACACCATTGCGTCATAAATCATCCCCATGATGTTATTGAATTAATTATATGTCTTTTCTTTGTGTTTGCAGAACTATGTTTGAAATCTCATGATGTAATCTGCTAATTCCCCAATTTACTGCAGTCTTTTCAGGCCCATTCAACTTTAGAAAGTGAATAACAATATTTGTACTAGGGCTGTAAATATATTATTATTTTTTATTGCAATTAATCGCAAACCCTTAATCGCGATTAATTGCACACTTATCGTGAAATTGAACACACACCATTTATCTTGTTTAACACGTCCATTTTGCCATCATTGCCTATATCCAGCAAAGTAAACCATCAGATTGAAGTGTGATTTTCACAAAACCAAACATTATCCTGAAAGTGTGTGAAAACAACGTGAATGTACTGAAATGTGTCTGTGCATAAATACAATGTGTGATCAGTGTGTCACGAGTGATCATACATGATTTGTTTGCACATCAAGGTAACGGACTCACACTTGCTTAATGTACGACTCCTGTACGTCACCTCAATTGTCTTTACTTTGAGTGCAATCCTCATCCATCAAAACCTTCATAGCAAGAAGCTAGTTTGCTTTATCCAGCCGAGAAATATAGTTTTCATATCATCTGGCCATACAGGGGTGGGATGTTTCGACGTTCCGTTCAGACAGGAACAGCGCAATGTGGGAGGGCTCGTGCTCTTCAGATATAATGACACAATATGACAGAGAGTTCATGTTTTAAAGCGAAACAGACACTGGAATGAATAATTCTCTCTGCCATCTCTGATATAATCAGCATGGACTTGAAGATCATCTAACTGCGTGACGTAAATTAGGTTATGATGCAATTTCACATGCTTCTGTAATTTTTTGCGTTAAATATGTGTTAAAGGTGCTACAGAGGATGTTTTGTTTTATGCATTTTTGCAGTATTACTTGAAACTGTCTTTACTAACTGATAAAAGACTATTTATTAGGTGCACTGAAAGGAATAATATTAATATACATCATCTGTGCACGAGGTAGGGCCTTAAAAACATCAGCCAATCGTTTACGCGATGATTGGCCCTCTGGCTTGTCAATCACTGCCGTGACGTTCCTTGTGAGAGACGTGCGCGGCTGCTCGCTCCAGTAACTTTCCACACTCCACAGGCGCCGCATGCAATGTTTTTGTCAGGAGACAGGAGTAACAACTGCAGATTATGAGTTACCTGCGGTGAGTCCGACATAATGAATCCACTAACACGACACAGCGAATGCCGGTGGTAAACACTCGTGTTCCAATACTCGTGCACGAGTTTTGGGAGGCGTTCCCTCAAAATGAACTGTGAAGGAGGGGGGTTGTTCTTACAGTCTTTGGTTTCTCAGTCGACGAAAAGATCCTCTGTAGCACCTTTAAATTATTAACGCGTTAAGGATTTTGAATTAATCGCATGCGTTAATGTGTTAACCTTGACAGCCCTAATTTGTACACAATGAATTACACATGGAACCAAACTGAAAGAAATATAGGCTATATATGTTGGAGATCCTATATATGGCAGTAATGTTTCTACCATTAGCACTTCAAGTAGGTGTGAAAACATCGACTTTCACTGTTTGGACTTGTAACATTTATCGGATGACCACCAGTGATGATTGTGATGATCACGTGTCCAATGGGCATTTGATGAAAATCTTATCAAGGTCCTGCTTTCAATCATTCTTTGCTAAAAGACTTAAAGGGCTAGTTCACTCAAATGAAAATACTGTCATAATTTTCTCACCGTGTCATTCCAAAACAAGACACTTTTTCAAAATTGTAATTTGTAATAATGTCCAGACATTTATCCTGTATTTTGTATAACACTTGCATATAGCTAACCCATTAAGAACTCATTATGTTTCCTCACGCAAGTGTATTCTGCTCTTACATGTTCTGATGGGCACACTCTAAAATAAAAAAAATAATTTCAAAACACTTAATTATGGTACATTTTGCAATGATTTGTTTCAAGAATCGCAATGCTATTAGTTCTGGCCTGTTTGCTACCAATGACATCTGATGATCACTTCACAGACAAAAAAGCAATCTGTGCAAGGGTAATGTTGGTACTTTACTTTTCTCTGCTGTCAGAAAGCGAGAAGGCACTTGGGCAGCTGGTCTGCTAGCTATTACAGTTCTCAGGACACATTAGGAGAGCACAGAGTCTTGATCAAAACATGTGCCAGAGTTGATCTCACCCCAGAACAGCATCACCCTGTGAGGCCACGACCAACTAGACAGAGCCTGGAATGAATTTAAGGAGGATGTTGGTGTGCAGAGACTCTGGGCAGAGGGGCATTGAGATGCAGCTGAGGCTTGAACCATTCTCAACATAAGCAGTAGCTTTTGGTCCCTGGTGCCTCCTTTAATTTTTTCAGAGGTGATGTTCAGAGGGAGTGCGGGGTGAATATTGAGTTTATTGCAGCAGATGACCGAGGTATGTGTAGATCTATAGAAATTGAGCAGTTGAGTAATAACCTGGGCTTGGAACATCTTGGAGACTGCATTTCAATCAGAGAACTATGGATTTTTGTTTTGCTAGGGATGAAGAGATGCTTAAAGATGTCAGGAATGAGGCAAAAGACTCATTATTTGTATATCTTTACATGAGAAGTGTCATTCACCTGCTTTGTTCATATGCATGTGTAAAAGTGCACATTTAACACACTCTCATAAGGAATCTTAACTCTATTGGCTTTATTTAAATGCCAGTGATTGTTAAATGTCGTTGGTTTTTGTGTGTCTTATGAGAGATTGTTAAATAAATCTTTTTGAATGAGGTTTGAAAGATGTGGCTTATTTGCTTACGGGTTTGTAAGTATATGAGGGTAAGTAATTAATGACAGAATTTTCATGTTTGGGTAAACTAACCCTTTAAAGCTTATTAATTTTCTCTTTTTCCTTTTCTGTTCTGTGTCCCAGAACACTTCCCACTGCTATCGATTTTGGTCATGGGACAGATTTAAAGTATCTTAATATCGGAGGGTAAGCGGTTTATATTGATATAATAAAATAAAAAATTGGAACTCATTTAAAATGTGAAAAAGTAAAGATATATATTCATAATTTTTTAACAAATATTTTAGGATTATCAAGTTTTATTAAATAGATTTTCAAAGAATTAAGATCTTGTGTGGCGCCCCTATGCGATGCATTCGCTGCATACCCCATTTTTGCACCACTGTTAAACTCCACTCGGCAGTGTCTCGTACACCTTCTCAGGGAACCATGGTTACAGTTGTAACTTAAGATGTTTTGTTATTGCAACAGATAAATATACAATATGCTTTCAGGGCACATTCCTAATATATACTGCCTCAAGCATATGAAATAAGCAGAACCATTAATGTATAATTAATATTTTTATACATACAATTAATGTATAATTAATTCCAGCAGAATCATTATGTTATCTGTACAACACTTCCTATTTAAACATCATGTACTAGTGCTATCACATGTAAACTTTTGATTGAATGCTGCAAACCCATATAGGTCATCAATATTCTTTTAATCTTTTATGCAGATGATTAGATCAGGTCTGTTTGGTAAAGGCAGACAAAAAAGTTTTTAAAGCTGAAAAGCTGTTAAGTAATTACTAGGGTCGAGTTCAGCGCATAATGAAGTCCAATATTAAGTTAAAATGTTCTGCTGTACCTTTTGATTTAACATGTTCAAAGAGCCTGTTATAGTATTTCACATTCAAAATGTTACGCCTCCTTTTTGAATGGATTAATTTCAAATGAATTAAATAAACTTAAATTATGACCAGGCAGTGCACATGCAAAAATACCTTTACCTTTCTACATTTTTACTGACAAAAAAATTGTAATATCATACTTGCAGGAACAACTTAACATGTACCTCAAAGCACTCACATTGTTGTCTCCATCATAAGTACACCAAGTTTCAAGAAAAAAAAATTAATAATAATAATACAAAAGAAAAATAAATCTTTTCTATGAACTGAAAAGATGTTAGAGGGCAAGATGTTGGTTAAAAACAGTTAAAAAAAATTACTCAAAATGTTCTTTAAGTATAATGATCACCTTAGAATCCTCAAAACCCAAAATTGAATGTCTTCATTTTCTCAGGCTCATTTGAGAGTGACATTCTCCTTGGAACAGAAAAGGTGAATTTTTGCAGCATATTCTGCCATTATTTTTGGTGTAATGATAGTGAACGAGGACTGGAGGACTGTCAAGCTTTAAAATAAAAAGAAAGTTATGGAAAAGTGATCCTCACGACTTGTGCACTTATACACTTTGTCAAGCAGGACAGGACGAGGGCTATGAGAATGGAGTGAGGCCAGAGCTGGACTGATAATGACCTAATAATCACCTGCATGCCACACCGGTCACATATCTCACTTAGGAAGTTTTGTGTTTGTTTATTTTATGATTAAAGTGTTAAAACATCCACCTCCTTTTTCTCTTAACAACTAACCTTGTTACATTGGTGCCAAAACTTTGTAGGAAGGAGGAACGTGCTATCAAAGAGCCCTAGTGGTTGCGGGGAATCTGCGGTAACATCGGGCATGGCTGAGCTCCTGCCTCCAAAGATGCTCGAGGCAGTGGGCTGGAGTGAGTTGCCGGGGGGACAGACAAACTCACTTCCGGCCGCCTGGATTGTGGAAGGGTGGCTCCCATCCGTGAGGGAAGTGGAGGAGTTGCCGCTCTTTGCCTGAGGCCGGAGCAGTCTGCCATGATGGGAAGGAGCAGGGAACAGGGGACTCCTGTCGGTTGCCCAAACGTGGAGGTTTGGGCCTTTCCGATGCAGCTCAAGTGTCCATGGCCCTGTCCCAAATGGCCCTAAACACTTGCGGTACTCTTACAAGTCCACACTTTCGCGAAGTAACAACACTTTAAAGCTTGCTTCAGTAGGGCTTGGCAAAAGTGCACACCAAGGGCAAAAAGGGGGCACTCCAAGCAAACCTAAAACCTTCTGAAACCTACAATGAGAAATGGGACACCCTAAAGTCTCATGGACTTCGCGATTACGCACATACGGCGGGCATTCCACAAGCCCATAAGTGCATATGAAGTGTTCCATTTGGGACAGGGCCCATGTGACATTCTCAACACATATTACGTTATTACACAACACTTTCTTACAACACTCTTTCAAAATAGTAGTCCTAGCACAATTCAACCCATGAACTAAAACATCATTGTGCAGCTCTGACTCTGATATATGCAGGATGGAGGGCAGTGATAAGCAGAAGTGATCATCCTGTCATTTACTCTGGATCCCTCAGTGAGTGTAATTTGAGACTTTAGAGCTCTTCATCCTTCAGGATAAAGTCACAGACATCTAACAAAGCCACACACTGAAGCCACTGAGCTCAACAGAGGTTTACTGACCAGGCTCAGCAATGATGGATTTATTTACTGCTGTGATTAACACAGTGCTACTTTGTGTGGATAGGAATGATGCACTGTTGATTGGTCGCGTTACTTGTTTGTCAAACAGTCTCTCTCTGCCATGGTTCATAGACAGAATAAACTGCAATTGGCCTTTTATCCCATATAGTCAGAAGGCAGGTTAACTATAGTCTGTTATGACTGTGTTGCACTCAACTAGAATAACCCATTTCTAATGTTGTTATTGTTAACAAAAATAAATAAATAATATATATATATATATATATATATATATATATATATATATACACACACACACACACACACACACACATTTAAAGTAAAGTTAAATAAAAATATTTAAAAAAATTACAAAAGCAAATAACACAATTACTAACACTTAAACAAAACTTAAAATGGAAAATAAAAAAGATAAATGGTAATTCATTAAGTTATTCGTTTTCAATGATATTGTGAATTCATTTTAAATTTAAATTTTAGTGAAATGATTTTATGTCCTTTTGTCATTTTTATTATTATTTTTAATATGTCTAAATAGTTTTTAGTCATTTTTATTTCAGTTTTAGTTTTAGTTATTTTAGTTCAATGTAAATTAAATAAAGATGAGAGATGCTGCCTTGGCAACTAGCTGAAGCCATAAAAAAATGTTACTTGAATATAATGGTTTTAGTTTTAGGAAACGTCTCAAGTAATGTATGTAACCCTAGTTCCCTGAGAAGGGAACGAGACACTGCGTTAATTACACTTTGTGAACACATGATTGCGTCTGATGCACGTGTGTCAACTAGTCCAATGGCGAGAGTGAACTTCAGGGATGGATGACGTCACGACCAGGAAAGGATAAAAGCACATCCAGAAAGACCGTCTTTAGCTTCAAATAGCTGACGCAAACCGATCACAGGGATGCAGGAAGAATGGCAAAGCAACGCAGCATCTCATTCCCTACATTTCCTTTCGAGGGAACTCTTACAAGTGCCTGTTCATGTGAAACTGTGGCACACTAAGACCTAAGCAACTGAGAGCCTGGTTAGCGTAGAGGTTGTAGAACCTAACAAATTTGAGCGGAGAGGACCAGCCTGTGGCATCACAAATTTCTTTAAGGGAAACTCCCAACAGTAAGGCCTTGGGGGCTGCCATACTTCTCGTAGAATGAGCTCTGACAGGGTAAAGGCTGACCAGAGACCTCATAGGCAAGAGAAATAGCCTCTACTATCCACTTCCTAACTGTCTGTTTGGACGCAGGGAAACCCTTCTTAGACAATCCAAAACAGACAAACATCTGATGAGTTTTCCTGCCCTCAGAGGCCTGACACCATGGGTGTCAGGACCTCTTTTGGCCCGAAGCTGAGTGTCATCCCGGCCCCCAGGATTTCTGAGTTGGGGCACAAGATGCAACACTCTCTTTTTGCTGCGCTCTATATGAGGAGCTTGAGGGCTGGGGCTGCTGAGGGTTGGTGACGGTGAGGGAGATATCATTTAAATGCCTCCACCTGCTTTTTAGCCTCCTGAAATCTCTCGATGACAATGTTTACAGCGTCGCCGAAGAGGCCAGGGGGCAAAACCGGGGCATCCAAAAGTAAATATCTATCTTTATCTTTCATTTCAGACAGATGTCCACCAGGGCTGCCATAGACCGCCCTCTGGTGGTCTCCTTGGTGGCCCTGAGAGACATATCTGTAGCCCGACGCAGTTCTCAAACTATGTCAGGGTCAATCCCCTCGCCACCATCCAAATCCCTCAGCAGATCAGCCTTATATGCCTGCTGTATTGACATTGTGTGCAGACATGCACCAGCCTGACCTGCTTCCGTGCACGCCCATCCCACTAGCGCTGATGTAGATTTTAATGGCTTAGTGGAAAGTGTAGGGGCCTTCACGGATGATGCTGATCCGGGAGACAGATAGCTCACAAGTGTCTGTTTAGCCTTCGGCATCGCCGCATAGCCATACTCCTTTCAACCTCCTTATATCAGAATGTACTTTCACTTGGGGGCTAAAAAGACAAGACTAGTATGGCTTATTCCACGATCTCAATAACTCGTTATGGAGATCGGGAATAAATGGAAGGCCCATGGTGAAGGTGCAACATTTGGTGCCAAAAATCGCTCATCCAGTTTACTTTTAGAACTAGCACCTTGTTTCTCAGAAGGCCATTCAATATTCAACTTAGACACAGCACAAGTTATGACCTCCACCAGCTCCTCATATGGTGGGGAAAGAGATGGCAAATCCTTTTTCCCCGCTTCGACGCTCAACACATCCACATTCTCAGAGCTGGATAGCTGAAGCACCAGGCTTTCTCCCCAGGCAGAAGAAGCCGCAGCACGGGCTTCTGATACCAGAGAGGGAGCACTGGATCCCCCAGGTGAAGGCAGAGAAAGGGCGGCACCCGTCTCAAACCCCTCTGAGAGATCCATTTGCAAACCCCATGGTCTTTTTGTAGGTCCAGAGCCATGAGGAATGCAAGCCTGATGACTTTTCTCGAAAAGGTGGGAGCGGAGCATGCAAAGTGGTAGCCTCTCATAATGCTCGCAGTCAGCTCCCTCGAAGGGTGACAGAACATGCTCCGCTACCAAACACGTGACACACAAGTTGTGCGTATCTTCACCCATGAGAAAACGAGGGTAAGGAGGAACACACTTCTTGAATGTTTAGTTCGCCATGAGCATGATTGTGTACTGCACTATATCGGGACACACAACAATAAATAAGACACACAGTTTTACACAGAGCGCTTTGCTCAGGCACAAAAGCTAAAGACTCTCTTTCCGGATGTGCTTTTATCCTTTCCCGGTCGTGACGTCACCCGCCCATGACTTTCACTCTCGCCGTTGGATTATTTGACACATGCATCGGACGCAATCACGCAGAGGCGTTCTCAAAGCATCATTGACATAGCACAAGTTCCCTCAAAAGGGAATTATAATAACCCTTGTTTATATAAGCAAGTATGCATATTTTGCTACCAAATGTGTGTAATTGGGGACTTACCGGGATAATGTAGTATGTGGCTGGTCATGTGATCTAAACCACTCTTACAAAGAATAAAATAGCTTTCTCTTGGACTATTCATTGCATTGTATGCCATTTTAAAAATATTTTATATATAAGTGCTAACGGTTTCTTTAGTGCTTTTAAATACTATTCATTTCATTTTCTTTTAAAGTTGATATATTTTGGAGTCCTGTGGTCATTTCAAGCAGAAAAATTACAATGAAAACCACAATGAAAACTTACATTCTGATATAGTTTCAAAATAACATATATGCTCCATTTTAAGTGTTAAATTATAGTGCAGTTTGTCAAAGCCCTGCCATGCTCAAGCAGGAGTTCTTCATTCAATGTCCTGCAAATGTCAGTGGTCCTGCTGATCTCAAGCACTCAGCAAATGCCATATTCTTCTGAACACCTGACTCATTATAATAAACCTCTCACAGAACTGAGAAGTTTAAAAGAGAAGACATTAAATGCCAGGTGGAGGAAGGTCTCTGTGTTGTGAGATTTCAAAGCTTTGTCAAAACCAAATTGATCAGCAAAGGCAGCCCATTTCATACAGCTTTTCTACACCTGAACTCCGGATATAAATGTCATCAGTATAAAGGCTCGGTTTCGATGCTTTATGGTGTCATCAGCTGAAGTGCCTCTACTAGATGCTGATTGTAAGGTTTCAGCTGAAGTGGAGTGCATCCAAGAGAGAGCTGATGAAATTGAATGTGGCTGGACTGGAAGACTGCTCTAAATCCTTTGACTCTTATATTTCACGGTTAAAGTCGTGCCACTTGAATCATTTAGTAGCATTAATGATGGTGTAATACCAAAAAAACACTGCATAGAATGTGGTTACTTAAAGCAGTACAAGTAATAAGAATTTTTTAACACCAGATTAAGTTTACTGCGGCATTAAATTAGTGAATCTATAATTTAGTATAGTGTCCTTTAAAAATAAGTCATAACAGAGACACCTTTTTTCTTTTGCTTTATCTTATTAAACTCATACTTCTTCTGTGGAAGATGCAACAAATGCACATATTAATGCTACTAAATGATTCATGTGACATTTCTATCTGTTAAATATGTATTAGTGTATTCCATTGGTAAGAGTAACTTCCTGCCAGTTGTCACATCTGGGGCACGTTCAAGCTCAAACCGGTGCGCAAAGTTTTGTTACGGTTTCTGGGTTGAACAACATGTTTCCTGGAAACGTTGTGCAATGGGTTTAAGATATGTTTTCTCTTGTTTGGTGGGTGTGTCAAAAATGTCAGCCCAGTCAGCAGAAGCATGTATATAAACCATGCAGGATTAAAGAGACAGCTCACACAATGGGTCCAAGTAAAGTCGTTTACAAATGTGTTCTCTTTTATTCTGGATGGCAAGGGCAGTGACTGTAACATCAAGCAAACTAATTAAACACGTATTTATAACGATTTCATCAGGCTCTGAAAATTCTTCAAAAATAACACAAAGAATGGCCTTCTCAGCTGCCATAGTTGCAACTCTTGTGTTATCAGAAAAGGGCGTTCAGTGCAACACAGTTTCCGTTTAAAAAAGCGTTTTGTCGGGGCTGAACACAGCCCTGTTTTTAGTTTGTTCACGTCAGGTTATTCCTTGTTCTCCTCGTGTTCTGGTCATGTGCTTCCTTTGTCTTATGTGTTATGTTTTCATTGGTTGATTTTGTCATGTGTTACTCAGTTCTGTTTTTTTCATCAGATGTGTTCGACTTGAAGCGGTGCTGCGTAGAACGATCGGTGTATGACATCAAAGTACCGCGAGAGAGATTAGAGAGCAGATGTCTCTGTATGCTTTTGAATCATTCTGGCAGTACTTTGATGTCATACGCCCATCGGTTAGAGCAGCACCGCTTCATGTCCAACACATGGTTCATTGTCTTTATCATCAAAGTGTCTGAAAAATTTTTGGTTCCAAATTTTTATAAATTTTACTGGTAGTTGTTACAGTCACGCAGGGACGTGCACAGGGGGGTTGCTCAGGTTGCCCGGGCAACTGCACATATGCCCTTCTCGACTCACGTTGCCCTTCCGAGGTGGAAAAAAATAAATAAAAAAATCGTACAATGGATGCAGAATTTCACGTAGGCCTAAATAAAAAAATAAAAAAATTAAAATAAAAAAAAATCGCAAAGCCTCATTCACTTCCATATTCGGGCACCCATCTGAAAGTGAAAGTCAGTAGGGGAAGGGCAAACTCTGTTTACGTGGCTGCAGCGCTGCACGCGACCGGCACCTGAGCTGGGCCTGCATGAGCGGCACTAGAAGGAGATTGTCGTGGTTGTCGAGTGAGACGACTTAACGTTGTCGGAAAGGTGAGTAAGGTTATAATCGTTAACGAAAACGAAAACTAGGTGGGAAAAAACATCGTCGTTAACCGAGATAAAAATAAAAACGAGGCATTACAAAAAAACGATAACTAACCAAAACTGTAATGTGTGTTCGGCAAAACTAACTAAAATAAAATAAAATTATAGATTAAATGTCCTTTGTTTTCGTCTTTGTCAATATCTTTCATAGAGCAAACGTTAAGGTCCTTTCACACTGGACGCGATTTTGACGCGCGAATTATTCGCGCGATGGTTTTGTTTTTTGATCAGCTGTTTGTGTAATGAGTGCTTCCACACCGAACGCGAATGTGCTGCTGCGAAAAAACGACGTTTATTTTTTTCGCTTCAATGTCGATTTTTTTTCACATTCGAGGCGACAGAAAAGGCTTCAACCAATCAAATACAAGGAAACAAAGGTGATGTCACAGCAACAATGATGGATCATCTGATAGCTTGTGTGTCGACGCATTTACAATAGAAAACTACCTTGTGAATGTTTATTTAAACTATATGTCTAGTAGTTAAACTTCTATCTGTAGTCCATAGGCATACAATTTCCCCATTGTGGGACAAATAAAGGTTATCTTATCTTAGACAGAAGCCTATTTATAGCCTGGGCTACTCGCAGTATATGTGAGTGGGTTTCTTTTCTGTAAACGAAATGTCCAGTAGATGTCACTAGCTATTCAATCAACAATAACCTTATACCAATAACTGTGGGAGTACATGCAAGTCGCTGTATAGACAAGGATAACATAACCTTCTGAGGTAAAACTTGTTGTTTTTTTTTAAAACCTAAATTGTGTCCGTGACTATGGAAAGTGAATGTGTTGTTGTTAAAACTTCTTTTCGGTCTTTGAAAAAAAAAAATGAAAAGCTCACTGGATGATGAAGTGTCTATGTTGTCCTGAGCAGTTAAACTGACCAACCTTTCCAACAGGATGAAGATTATTTTGTTGAAATATATATTTCATTCAGCTGTCGCCGCGAATGTTTTGGAATCTTTAAGAGCACAAACATCGCAAATTCGCGTCGCGGCTGATGTGAATGGTTTTGACGCGAACTATTCGCACGCGAACTATACGCTTTTTCGTTTCGCTTTTCCGTTACGCGTCCGGTGTGAAAGGGCCTTTAAACTGCATTTCATTTCCCTGCGTCTCTCACTCACGCGTCTCTCTCACATACTAGCGCGCGCGCGCGCACACCACGCCTCCATGAGAACGAGTGTTGGAAGCAAGTTCGCGAAAGGTTGGTATCTCGTGAAAACCTTTACACAATCACACAATAAAAAGTGGTATAAAAATATTTGTAATTCTGAATATAATTTTGTCAGTGTGTTAATGTCGACCCGAGAAGCGATTGCTACTTTAGAAAGTTAACTAGACGCAAGTTTGAGGTAAAATGCACTTGGGTTGTCGATGTCAAAACACTATTTAAGCTGTGATTCAAGTAAGGAATAATTGACAACGGGCCGTTGAATTATTAGAAAAATAATGCACACCTGAGGTGGTGATTCGGTCACGACTCGAAGCGGAGTCAATTATTCCGCTTATACCACGGTTTTTCTCAGTCCTTCATATAGCCCGTAGGGGAGTGCCCTTTTTTTTTAGGTCAGAGCAACTGCCCCTCAAAATTCCTGTGCACGTCCCTGCAGTCACGCCTGTCCCGGATTTTTGTGTATAATATGTCACAGTTTACTTTATTTTGCTATCCTTTTTGCTATATTTAATCATTTGACAGCATTAAAGGTGCCCTAGAATTAAAAATTGAATTTATCTTGGCATAGTTAAATAACAAGAGTTCAGTACATGGAAATGACATACAGTGAGTCTCAAACACCGTTGTTTCCTCCTTCTTATATAAATCTCATTTGTTTAAAAGACCTCCGACGAACAGGCGAATCTCAACATAACACCGACTGTTACGTAACAGTCGGGGTGTACGCCCCCAATATTTGCATATGTCAGCCCATGTTCAAGCATTAGACAAGGGCAGGACGTCTGGATGTGCATAGCTGAATCATCAGACTAGGTAAGCAAGCAAGGACAACAGCGAAAAATGGCAGATGGAGCGATAATATCTGACATAATCCATGATATCATGATATTTTTAGTGATATTTGTAAATTGTCTTTCTAAATGTTTCATTAGCATGTTGCTAATGTACTGTTAAATGTGGTTAAAGTTACCATCGTTTCTTACTGTATTCATGGAGACAAGACTGTCGTTATTTTCATTTTTTAAACACTTGCAGTCTGTATAATTCATAAACACAACTTCACTCTTTATAAATCTTTCCAACAGTGTGTAATGTTAGCTTTAGCCACGGAGCACTATCAAACTCATTCAGAATCAAATGTAAACATCCAAATAAATACCATACTTACGCGATTAGACATGCTGCATGACGAACACTTTGTAAAGAACAATTTTGAGGGTTATATTAGCTGTGTGAACTTTGATTATGCAAGCGCGAGCTCCGTGGGCGGGAAGCGTGAGCATTTAAAGAGGCCGTAGCCTAAATCGGCTCATATTTAATGATGCCCCAAAATAGGCAGTTAAAAAAAATTAATAAAAAAAAAAAATCTATGGGGTATTGAGCTGAAACTTCACAGACACATTCAGGGGACACCTTAGACTTATATTACATCTTTTAAAAAGACGTTCTATGGCATCTTTAATATATATTATGTATTGCCATTTTTAGGGGAAAAAAATAAAATACATTTATATTTCCCCAAAAACTTAGTGTTGCATGGTTGATCAACACCATAAACAGTATCATTTTCATAAAAAAAAACCTGAAGTTTGAGATTATGTCCTGTCCTGCTGTTGAAGATGTCCAAATGTTACTTCTTAAATGGCAGAGTTTCAGGAAATGTTCCCTTTTTTGTATTTGGGGGAAAGTTTGGTTGTGCTCAAAATGTTCTGCTATAGCTTTTGACAGGTTGTGATTAAATTATTAAATTATTATTCTCCTCAGAGACATCTGAATCGTTCAGCTTTTCATTTTGTTTTCAATGTCTTTCCACTCTGATCTGTGTCTCATGTCAAAGATAAAATAACGCTCTGTGAATTTCCATGAGACACCAAGACAGTTTAATGTTCACCACACAGCTGTAAAAAGGTCTGTTAAACAAACTAAAATAAAATGACTCTGTAGAGTTGATCGAAATTACATTCTCCACACTGGTGATTTAAGTTTACAAATGGTTTGAATTTACTTTGATTATGGACAGTACATCACTAATAACAGATTCAACCACCTCGAAAAAGTTATTTCAGACATACATCTAAAGTGTGCAGTTAGACTCTCGCTGCTCATGCTCACCGTAGAATAGAAATACTTTGAGGGTTGTTTGTACTTAGTATCTTCTGGTAAAGTTCAAAGAGCGGTAAGTTCTTAAAACAGCAGCTAATTGCAATCATCTGGAATCCCATTGGGCCTGTAATTGCATTTCTTTTTTCTGCACTTTTCTTACCTCATTTCCTGAGCAAAGAGCTTTAACTGCAGACAAGCTCATTTATTTGTTGTTGTTACATTGCTAGTTTCCCAGTTTACTGAAGGTGTTTGACAGTGTCTGCATCTTTAAGTCACTCAAGGACTGTAGTTAGTTTACTCACCCTCATGTTCAAACTGACGTATGGCTTAAGAACAATACTTTTCAGAAATTTGGTGTATGTACAGCTTCGAAAAATAATTTGGTAACACTTTATTACAGTGTCCTACTTACTGTATAGTAACAGTAAATTATGCATAATTACATGCAACTAACCTTAATCCAAACCCTATTCCTGACCCTACTCCTATAGTAAGCGCAGGTTGATTATTAATATTACTTAGTACTTAAATGTCACACAAAGACACCTTAAATAAATTGTAACCAATAGTTTGTAGTCTGTGTGAAGCTTGAAAGCATCACATCTTTGATGAATTTGTAAAATTGTCCTTAGATGTCCTTGTTACAACCAGATATCCAGTAATAACGGGGAAAAAAATAATTTATACTTTAGTCTTGTCCAGGGTAGTTCCTAAGAAGTGCCTGGTGATAGTAGACTTATGTACCAACAAATTTTTCGTTTTTCATAATGTTCACACAATGTTATATGTATTAGAAAAAATAAATAATGAATATCTGCTGCTTCAGGCAATATTAAACTGTCTAACAACACAGCTGTGCTACAATAATAATAAAAAAGATAGATGTAACCTGTCAAATTAAACATTTTGCTTGTAGCTATCACTCGTTTGAGACGTCAGAGCATCCTGAATCTGTCGAAAGTGGAAGTTAATGATGGATTTATCTCGCTTTGTGGAAATTCCCTGAGAGATAAACAGCTCAATATTGTTGCATATAAAACACAAATGCTTGGAGATTTGAATGTGCTTCAGAAAACATTTTGTTTTCTCATTGGAGGCACTGCATTTAACCTCTGTCTGGTGCCATAAATGGCTTTAATAAACTAATAAATAAACTGCAAGATGGATTTGGTTTAAATTAACAAGACAGAAACATTGTTTGCTTTTAAATTTCATTTAGTCTGTTTGCTGTTTGCATCTCAGTCATTTAATTAACGTACTGTAATAAGAAATTTCTGGTACAATTCAGATAAGCGTAGGCACTGTAATGTCATTGACAGAATGCTATTTTAGAGGTTCCTAAATTTGTTTTGGACGTCTTCTACAATAAGTTTATATGCATTAAACTCCCTCTGTGGTGAAAATCAAGTTTTTAATGTTGTTTATATGTCTATATGATGTTTTTAATATACTTTAAGACAAAAAATGCGTAAATTCATTATTCAACACCATTGCTGAGTATTACCCATGCACAAACCATCATTACCATCTCAAACCAAGAAAATCGCAACCATCTATTTGCCGTTGTCAGCGTGCACGCCGCCATCACTCCTGAGCGAATGCTACTCCATTCATAAAGAGGAAATGGGACCAAAAGGTACCATACTCCCCCAACCCAACATGGACCCAACATGAATTACTGTATGTATATTACGATGTTATGATGAACTATATGCCTTTCTCCACTGACGTTCTGAGTTTTTCAAAGCGTTTCTAAGGATGCTGATTTTTAGAAGTCTTGTGGTTTGTGTAACATTAGCAACACATTATTAACTGTTTGATAACTTAGTTAAGCAAAAGACTAATTGTAACACAGTTCGTATATACGGGAAGAAGGAGGCGGGAACTGGCGAATATTCAACAAAACTTTAATTCCAAAATAAACAAAGAACAAAACGAAAGTAATGACCCTCGCGGACGTCTGCCGGCCACACAAACATAATAAAATGTAAAATAAAGTCCAGGCCTGGTCCTCTCTCGTCCTTCACGGTTGTCGCTCCTCCTTTTATGCTCCCGGAGCTCCTTCATGAGAGACTCAAGGCCGGTGCACCTCCCAGGTGATGCCCGTTATCACTTGCGTCACCGGCCTCGCGCCGTTCCCTCACGGCTCTCGCCCGCCCTGGTCGCCACATACCCCCATCGCCCCTCGCAGGCCGGGGGGTACTCCCGAGACTGCGCTCTACTCCCCCCCAGTAGCAGCACCTGGGGGTAAGGACAGACGAGACAAGAGAAAGGAGACGGAAGCAAGGGGAGCGACAGGACGAGAGAAGGGAGAGAGGAAAAAAGAGAAAAAAAAAATTCTGGGTCCGGCCCCCAACACACTGCCGCTCGGTCCTCAGCCTGCCAAGAGGCTCTTCCTCGCGGTGCCATGCGGTGGCACTGGACGCTCAGTGGACGGCCCGATCCTCGACCGCCTCCTGGCAGCCGGCGATGGCTCCTCCGGTTGAGGGCAGCCGGCAGCGAGTCCCCCGTCCCCTGCTCCTCCCCTTCATGGCGGACGGCGGCGACTCCTCCTCTCCCTCCTGGACGGCAGCCACCCCACCTCGTCCCAGGAGCATGGCATCCGGGTCTCCGTCCCACCTTTCACAAGGCTCCAGTACCACCGCCTCGGGCAGCCTCTCGCGGTCTTCACACTCCGCAACACCGCGATCCCTCTCAGCAGCGAGGGCTCTCCGACAGCATGTCCCTCCTTCGTCCTGGGTTTCGGCACCAATGTAACACAGTTCGTATATATGGGAAGAAGGAGGCGGGAACCGGCGAACATTCAACAAAACTTTAATTCCAAAATAAACAAAGAACAAAACGAAAGTAATGCCACCAGACCCTCGTGGACGTCTGCCGGCCACACAAACATAATAAAACGTAAAATAAAGTCCAGGCCTGGTCCTCTCTCGTCCTTCACGGTCGTCGCTCCTCCTTTTATGCTCCCGGAGCTCCTCCGTGAGAGACTCAAGGCCGGTGAGTCTCCCAGGTGATGCTCATTATCACTTGTGTCACCGGCCTCGCGCTGTTCCCTCGCGGCTCTCGCCCGCCCTGGTCGCCACACTAATCATATTAATTACCGTTATGTTCGATGTTGTAAAGAGCGATACTATTGTGCAGCGTTTACCTCAGTAAGTTGACCAAGTGGATCTCTGAGCTGTGAGCAAATGGAGGTGGGACTAATTTGCATATCCATATATACTAAATGAGGCAAGGCTGTTACATTCAAGCTATTTTAAGGCATGAAGGGTTTTTTACCCTTTAAAAACAAAATAAAAAAAAAATTAAATATTTCTTTATGGTGATCAAACATGAGTTTTAAGTGATAAAATTATTGACTACAGTTCAAAAAACACTTTCATTTTTCTCATACACTGCACATTACCTCATTTCTCAAAGTGTCTGGAAACTGGTTGTTTGAAGATTTAGTCTCTCTAAACCCCTCCTTTCTGAGAGACTATGCTTTGATTGGTCAGATGGCCCAATCTGTTGGTGGTTGGTCAAATGCTCACAGCATGTCAGAAATGAAACGCCCACTTGAAACAAAGTGAAATGAACAGCGTAGGTTTTTTTTTTTTTTTTTTTTTTCCCCCGTATCAATTCCAACATGAGTCCTCATCCTTTGAAAGTGTATGCAAAGTGGATCTGCATTCGCAGCACAGAAAACAGCATCTTCCATGCATGTCGACAACACAAACCAAACACTTCCAGGCCTCAGCTACTACATTGTTTGAGGGCAGGTCAAAGTAGACGTTGTTCACAGGCAGCCAGTGAGGACCATTGGCTGGCATTATGCAAATTTGTTACATTGTTACCATGTGTATCAAGTTTGCACTTACATTTTTTCTTGAATTTAGGACTAAAATTTACCACCAACTCTGACATTTATGCAAACATAATATAAACAACAACCTTGAAACTGTCATGTTGTTTTGGGTTTTGTTTTATATTTATATTTTCATGTCTTTTAATTTGCAATTCTCACAAGTCATGTTTCCTGTTTGTCTTGTATTTCCCTTGGCATCATGTGATCTTTTGCTTCCCCTGTTTATATGTCACTTTCTGATTGTTTGTTACAAAAACAATAGCTTTATTATCTTCGTTTGGGGACTTTTCGTTGAAAATTTTGTGTGAAGTGATGATGAATCTGCATATTTATGTAATTAATGCCGTTATTCTTTTTTCAATTGACAGACCTACTTATAAACTGATATATAAAAATGATTAAAATTTAAATAAATTAGCTTAAAAGCTCAAATCTGATATTGGATATTATTTCAAAGATTATTCCTGGTGCCATTTCTACAGATCATTTAATACAGTAGACAGAAATATGTCGGATTTGCCTCCCTGGGAGCCCTTATGGGCCAGCACTGAATTGTTTGCTTTGATGTCTTTGAGATATGAATTATGAATCTCTCCCCAAAATGTGATTAAATGTGAACAAAACCGATTGAACTGCTGTGCCGGTCAGCCCCTTTCACATCCCACCTTTCCTCCAAACCAGCTTGCTAATAATCTCTGATTGCACTTTGAAGTGGAAATGGGTTGTTTCCAGAGGAGCAGATCATCTGCACACCCAGTGAGACTCTAGTGAATCATTGACATGTTTAATTTATGGCCCATGCCAGGAGCACATAATGACAGAGAGAGGATAATTTTTTAAATGATTTATTGATGGAGGATTGAGGTGATACAACTAGCTTTCATGAAAAATGAGTGAAGTTAATAGGGTTCACTGTCTCTCGAACAATCAGACAGAAAAATAGTGACATCTAGAATGAAACTTTGATGAGCTTATCTCAAGGGAAAGCCATGACTTGTCTTGACAGACTGCAGATGGTGACATCTCTTTGTCTGAGAGGTGCACCTGTCAGATATCCCCATTCAGTATCATGAGTGCTGTTTTCAGTGCTTTAAATAAAATAAAATTACTCTGGTTAATAAAATAAAATTACTCTTCATTAAGAGACATTTTGCAGCTGAAGTATGTCATTTTTCTCTAAATATCCCAGTTTAATATGCAGAGACAATTTTAAGTGAGTTATTATTCAGTAGCCTAATTCATCATAATTTCGCCATTAGAAGAGTACACACGTACTGTACGTGCACCTGCCAGATTTTTGTAACCATGCTTTGTACATGTAGGTTGCACATGCGGATTTAATTATTTTGCAGTAATTAGTTTATACACAAAGTGGCAATCATGCCCTGGGGGCGTCGATTCATAAGGTAGTCGATGAAAACCTGCATAAACAAAACAGACAGCATGCAAGCTACAGCGACAATGGAGGCCTATATAGACAACAGATTGTGCGAAGAGGTTAGAAAGTACCTTCATTTGTACAACTATAGCATGAAAGAATACAAATATTTGTACATGGGTTGTAACTCGTGGCGAAAAATTGCTCAAAACTGTGTATGTGTCAAACGCCTGTGTGCATGCACAAATCAAGTGAAATATACTTGGGGGGAAAAAAAAAAAAAAAAAAAACAATTACCCAGTATAAAAGTATACCCAGGGCTTAAGCCCGATCCTTTATTTTACGTCAAATGTCATCTGTCATACATGTGTTGTGCAGTAGGTGGCAATATACACCTTCTTGGGGGTTTGCCAACTGCCAAAAAAGAAAAGAAGCTCAAATGTGTATGCGAGAACCAATGAGGTATTTTGTAGCTCATCGTTGATTCTGTGTTTAGCATATTTGATGCACACTATTTGCAACATATAACTCCAAAGTCATTTATTTACTATGTATTTTTATCTGCCGTCAGAATGTCTGAGATGGTGTCGCCATAACATGTTGCTGTGTTCGTTGCCTCTTGCTTTGGACTTGACTGACAGACTGGCATTCTGACATTTTTTTTTTTGCAGTTATTCTGCTGATTGTACATATAAAATACAATGTTTAAATCTGTAGTCTCATATTCATAATTGTGACCACACAGTCTGTTTACAATATCAACTATTGTAAGAGATGTTTATGTCTGCTGATGTCTTCAGAAAGAGAGAGAGAGAGTATCTTATTATTAGAATAATATTACAAGTATCGAATCAGGAGTCTGTATCGCAATATTCAATGACCCCTTGTTTTGATTAGTTTGAGCATGCCGATCAGCCTGACACTGCAACATTGGTTCAACCAATGGCATCAGTTTGGGGGTGGGACCACCTGTTTGACTAACCATTGGTGGTTACCTCAGTAAGTTGAACAAGTGGATCTCTGAGCTGTGAGCAAATGGAGGTGGGGCTAATTTGCGTATCCACATATACTAAATAAAAAAAAAATAATAATAATAAAAAAATTAAGATATGTAACTGTAATTTTAACCCTTAAATGCATATCTCGGGTCTTTACTGACCCGGGACGTCATTCACTACCCTCCTCCTCATTCATTTTTTTTAAAGTTAGACATCAACCTTCTTAGTATTCCTCAATCAATTAATTATAAACAATAAAAAATAATAAAATTATTAAAGTTATTATAAAAAATTATAAAAGAATGCCTGATTTTCCATTCATTTTTTGTAAGAAATTACCAGAGGTGTGTAACAATAAAGTATAAATAAAAATAAAGTATATTTTTTCTGCACAACAATAATTGAATATTTGATGACTAAGTGCAATTCACCTTTATTCCACAAGGTGTCTGATACGCAACAGTGAAGTCACATTTCACTCATAGTTACTGCAGGCAGAAAACAAAAGAAGTATCGGAAGTATCATCAGCAAAACTTGAAATGGTTCAGCGATTTACTGCAGAGCAAGTACTGAACGCGATCAAATATTAGCGTCACCGATGGTGGATCTGGTGAAGAAGCTGTCAGTGATCAAAATATTGATTTTGAAGATGTTGAAAATGATAGTTTTGAGAAAATGTTTGAGATTCGTGAATATGAGCCAGATGCTGAAAATACTGTGAAATGAGCTCTGACGTGGACAGTGATGATGGTATAAAACATCTAAGGTAGCTTCAAGCTCCAAAAGTTAATAGAATATGCTTTATTTTATTTTTCTGTAATTGTTACTCTAATATCAGAAGAGTTGTATATTATATATCACGACAGGTAGAGATCCATCCATCTTAGATATAGATCCGGGTAGCTAAAGACCCGAATTATGTAATAATGATTGGCAAAACATTCATGCGTTTATGAAATTTGTTAAATTTGAAAAGCAAAGTTTTAACTCAAATCTTTGAATATTTACTTAAAGCCTTGTTTAAGTTTTTTTTTTTTTTTTGTTTTATTTTTTAAGCTTTAAAATTTGAAGGTTTATTTCCAGTAATACATTACCTGTGTTTATTTTCTTTGAATTTCAAGTTTTTTTGTAGTATTTCTTTTTCCAGCCTAGTATGAGTTGTTTTCTTGCTTCGCTGCATTATTCAAATCTACTTAGCTGTGACCCATGAGCTTCTGGTCGTATGGCAGAACCTTGGCCTACTTTGATGCAGTAATCTATCTGAAATTAATTCAGAGTGATTTACTATGACTGGTGAAATCTCATTTCCTCTTAAAGACAGGAGCGCACCCTCCCTTTGTCATATACTGTATATTGAATGCAGGCATTCGTACCACTGAAGCCAAAGCTCATTTTAACGACTTGCTTTGTGTCATTAGCCTTGCGCTGATTGAAGCGTTTCCATTTGGTAAACTCTTGAGTCATCAGGCGGGAAGTCATTTCCAGAAGGGCATCCACAAAGCTTTTAAAACTCAAAAAGAACATAATAAATAACTGATCGATTTTCTCCTACAGACTCTTCCTAGCAGGAAGCTTGAGATGTAATTGGCCCTGTAAGCAACATTTGTCTTGATTACAGTCCATTTGAATCCACTAAGATGAGCTTGCTGCTGTCTATTCCTCAAGTCACTTTTCAGAGGCTGTAGAGATAAATCTGACCTGCTTCACTCCAGCTGGTGTCATCACATCGTCTGGGTCTGTCTGAAGTGAACTAGGCCAGAATTATTCAGTGGTGGATTCTTGATAAGCCAATACATTAATAAAGTGATACAGTTTCTGCTCTTAAGGTCATCTAAAAAAGAGGCTTGGCTGAAAAAGCCAAGAAAAGTTTCACGTTACCATAAAAATAAAGGGGAAAAATATATTGTGCTGTGGCATAATACTGAATTATTGTACTCACTGACAAAGGTGGAAGGTAGGGATATACTGTGTATATGCTTCACTTGCTGCACCCTAATTTCTTCTGGACTAGTGATTTGTGCGATTGACAGTCAACAGACATTTAAGATGTTATTCTTCAGTTATCTTTACATTCCAATATCCTGTTAACAGCTGCAACCTGATTGAAACAGTAAGATAGCTTGATTAGTCAGATTTGTGAACTAGTCATAATTTTGTTCCAACATTTTTGCTTGTCAAAATCGCTATGCAGGGTCATTGGAAATATGTGCCTGTTGCGACATTTCTGCAAAATGATATTACAGTATGTTGTTTCTTGCATATTGTGTGACACTTTCAAAGAGAAATGTCCAGTGAGTGATGCTAAAAGCATGTTCAGTTTTATACAAAACAGATGAACATGAATCTGGCCATGTTTTATTACGTTGTTTGTTATACATATCACATTTAAAAATAGAATACCACTCTATACCCTACCCTAACCGATGGCATTAGCGAAAGCAAATGTAAGATAAAAAACACATTTGCTGTAGCAACCATGCCATTTTAGCTGCTTCTTTGTTTTTGAGCTGCAATGAAGTGCAGTGCTATACCAGGTGAGTTACTGAGCAAGTTTACTATGTTAGAAAAGTCATAAATATGGAGATGATTATGTGATTCAAACCTCATAATATAGCTAACAAACCATGCTCTGTGCTGAAGTGTTTTGAGGTCATAGCATAGTATTGTGCAATCCCTGTGATCATAATTTGTGTGAAAAGGAATAAAAGTTGTTGGTGTTTTGGTGTCGCTAGTGTTAATTTCAGCTGGAAGCTGCAGTTAATTGTATGTACAGTATAGATATGTTTTTGGAGCTTTGCTAAAATGAAGGGTGAGACATATTCATTTTCCAATTAGCCTGCGTTGCAAGATTAGGCAAATTGTGCGGTTTTCTTAAAGGTGCCATCGAACGTTTTTTTACAAGATGACGAGTTTGATAGTGCTCCGTGGCTAAAGCTAACATTACACACTGTTGGAGAGATTTATAAAGAATGAAGTTGTGTTTATGCATTATACAGACTGCAAGTGTTTAAAAATGAAAACAGCGACAGCTCTCTTGTCTCCATGAATATAGTAATAAACAATGGTAACTTTAACCACATTTAACAGTACATTAGCAACATGCTAACGAAACATTTAGAAAGACAATTTACAATTATCACTAAAAATATCATGTTATCATGGATTATGTCCGTTATTATTGCTCCATCTGCCATTTTTCACTGTTGTCCTTGCTTGCTTACCTAGTCTGATGATTCAGCTGTGCACATATCCAGACGTTAATACTGGATGCCCTTGTGTAATGCCTTGAACATGGGCTGGCATATGCAAATATTGGGGGCGTACATATTAATGATCCTGACTGTTACGTAACAGTCGGTGTTATGTTGAGATTCGCCTGTTCTTCGGAGGTCTTTTAAACAAATGAGATTTACATAAGAAGGAGGAAACAATGAAGTTTGAGACGCACTGTATGTCATTTCCATGTACTGAACTCTTGTTATTTAACTATGCCAAGATAAATTTAATTTTTAATTCTAGGGCACCTTTAAATTTGACTTTAAAGGGCACCTATTATGCCCCTTTTTACAAGATGTAATATTGGTCTTGGGTGTCCCCAGAATGTATTTGTGAAGTTTCAGCACAAAATACCCCACAGTTAATTTATTATAACCATTTGAAAATGTCATTTTTGGGGCCTGTTTTAAAAAGAGCTGTTTTGGTGTGTACCACCTTAAATATAAATGAGCTGCATATCCCCGCCCTGCCTTTGGATGAGGGCGTAACTTGCATACCTATGGCAATAAACAATCGGTAGAAGCAGAATGGCTGAGAGTGAGAGACCCGCTGTTTTGTATGGCATTCAGCCGTACATGTTTGAACCGGAATCAGACCCAGATGATGAAGAGACTCCGGCAGAAGAAACACAATTGAGAATGGAGCAGGACGTCTCTGAATGGTTATTTGATACATTTATGTACTTATAGAGTTTTAATCGCGTCCCCTTTGCAATTATGGATGTGCAACACACACACACACACACTGTGATAACGTTCGCGCAATTTTTTGAAACTACAAACACAAATACTGTGATAACGTTTGCTAAGTACAAACGAAATTATATTTATGCGAGGGAACGGTTGCGTCATGTTGACATTACTTGCCGTACAGGTGCTTATGTGGCAAATGTGAGAAGATGGCTACAGAACCAGAAAATATATGCTGCAGGGAGATAGAACAGGTATTAATTTATTTACATTTGTAATTGTTGCAAAAAATAATACGTGACATAAAACTGTCTGACGCTATTTGTTGTATCAAAGGTTACAAGACGGATGAAACAACTTCAAGTCACTCCATCATGTATGGTAGACCATCCCGGAATGGATGAAAACATACAGAAAACATACACAGTTTTTAATACAATATCTTTAAAAAATATATATATATATATATACGTGTGGATACACACTATACAAACAAGGTTTAAATTATATACACAGACATTCTACGACGACGACAACAACTTTAGACGCATTTGTTATTGAATTGGCTGACATCGACTGAAATGACTATTTGCTCAAAAAACATGAAATACACTTACTTCTTCTGGAGGTGACGTTGGATCGCGAACAGTAGGCAACGATCCACACTTGAGGATTAACTTTGAAGCAAGACCTGCTTTAATTGACCCTCGTTCTCAAAACAGTCAGTCAAAAAATGATTTGCGCAAACATAAACGTATTTTGGAATTTTGAGTGGCGCCTTTCCTTCGTAAATAAAATCCATCCACTGCGTTTTCAGTGGCTCTGATGTCGGAAGTAAGTGAAAACTACTATGTTCATTATTACATCCCACAACAGAACACTTATGTTTCTTAGGAGACATTACCGGCTGTCGTTGAAACAATGGAGGATGGTTGACAGATCACCGAGGTCGGGGTCTATGCCAAAACCAGATTGTCAATCAAACCACGTGGGTGGGGCTTAGCGCAATTCTACGTCACAGTGAGAGCAATCTTAGAACAGGGCGTTCTGAGACAGTGCTTATGAATTATTGAGATTGTAAAAAAAACACTGGGTGGATTTTTCTCATTCTAGGGTGGTTTTGCTCACACACTGCCAACACACATTTATGGTCAAACACCATGTAAAAGTGAATTTTGCATAATAGGTGCCCTTTAAATTCAGACAGTCAGAAAACACAGAGCTGAACCCAACACACACCTCGTTCAGCTTTCACAGAACAGGAGACAAATAGACTAATGCTTTAAATTTCTTAAAAACTGTAATTTCTGAACATTTAACTCTGATTCAGTCTTTATTACTATCATAAAAGTAATTATTGTGAATTGCATTATTAACGTCATAGAACAGCAGTTCTAATAGTGGGGCACAATGTGATGTGTTTCATCATGCCACACTTGCACAATTGGATGTAAACCTGGCTAGTGTCTTCTGCTAGGTAGCTAAGCATTAAAGAAACAACTACTAATAAATAACAGATTGGAGGGTAGTTTTTTAATAAACAACTAAAAACTGGATATGAATTTACTTTTGCTATGGTTAAATGTTCAGTAATATCTTTTGTTTTGAATTTTGGCGCATTTTTTTTTCTCTCCATATTATAGTGCTGATATTATAACATAACTCCAACTACTCTGGGTAAGAGGCTGTTATAAATCTGAAATTTGGTTGGATTCAATAACTAACCATAAACATAAATTAGACAGTTTGAAACCAAGCAATTAAGCGTCATGAATAGTTTATGAAAGTATAGCACAAAAAACAATCAGCAAATTATATTAAAAGTGAAATAACCAACAAACAAACCACCAAAAACAAATAAAAATAAATACCAAAGCTTTGAATCAAATATAAATGAAAAATGTATTCAGATAAGGACTTATATTGGGAGTATGATGACTGCAAGACAATTTGTTAAAGATTGTCCCGTTGATGAAAGAAATTGTCCCTTCTAGTTGAGGTAAAGCAAAAATCCGTGCATGTAGAAAAATCCAAGAAGAAAAATAATCCACCAATAACCAATAAAAAAAAATAAAAAAAATCACATAGAAAGAAGTTGATCTTAATCCTTGCCAAATCCCACAGGATCCACAAGCAATGCCAACAAAGTTCAGGATAGAACAGAAATCCATTTGATATCTACTTCCAATGAATTACACCATAATTCACATACAATGTTCAAGAAGTCCTTCTATAAACACAGATGGACTAACATTAGAAAAATGGCATGATCGCAAACACAAATGCAATAGCTATGAAAACACATATATAAATTGACATCAGCAAACACATTGCTGGAATTACACTTCACAGATAATACAAAATAATGTCTTACTTCGCAGGAAACCAAAAGTTTCTCAATCAGGACATCTTGGCTGCGTCCGAAAACTGGAAAATGCTGCCTTCGGAGGACACATTTCAAGGAAGGAAGGCATCAAGGCACGTCCGAATGTGTTAGCTTCACATCCTGTTTCCTGAGATACCTTCATCTGATCGATTTTTGAAGGCAGCATAGATGTATCCTTCGCTGCCTTTGATATCCCACAATCCTGTGGCCATTCTGTGACAGCTGAGCTAGAAAAATAAAGATGGCATCCAAAAGTTGCGTTTGATGGTCAGTTTGTGTGTAAATGTACATTTTTGACCAACATTTTCCACTTCTGATGTAATTTCTAGTGAGAAATTACTACTGTAGTAATACTTGTTTAGTTCTCACCAAAGCTCGCACTATTTTGCGGTAGATCATTAAACTGTTACTCTGCCTCAGAAGTCTGTCTGAAATCAGTTTTGTGAGGTGCTTTCATTCACAAACGCTGCCGTATAAGTAATTGCCTGATAGGGCAACGAGGCAGCAAGTCAGTTGTCTATGTTTTCGGGTGCAGCCCTTGACTTGAGGCGATGCAGCAGATAAGCCATGCTAGCCCCACATTAGGCTCCCAGAGCTCTACAATGTCGACAGCCCATGGCGGAGACGAGGGAGGAAGGAGCCAAATTGTTGCTGGATTGGAAGCCGACATCTGGGCGATGACCGACAGAGACAGAGCCGGTGGAGCTAGTGTCTAGGGAGCTGAGCGACATTGTTGGTTCTGGAGACCCAAGTGATGGGAGAGCCAAAATGGAGCTGAGAGGCCGAGATGGAGCAAAGAGAGAGGAAGGCAGGGCATCCTCAGAGACGGTGTAGGGATGCAAGCATCCGGCAGCGGCGGGGCTGGAGGATTGGTTGAGCTTCACGGTGCTACAAGACTAGACAGACAGACGGTAAGAATAACACAGTCCATGTAGATCGATGAAATTAGGAATTCATAGTTCGTACAGTCATTAGTGCTGTCTAAAAACAGTGATGATGATGGTATCGGGTGGGATAGGGTGAGAGTTGATACTTCCTCATTGAAGTTTATCAGTCAGACCTCATCCTCCATAGTCAGGACTCCCTCATCCACTGATGTCGTGGGCTCACACCCCTGGTCAGACTCACGATGGAGCTCCACTTCCAGGGTGAGGGTCGGCTCTGTCCTCTTCTCCTCAGGCTCTGGCTGACACGTTGTGGTGAGTGGTAGATCTCAGTCTGCGGGGGGCACACACGAGTTCTCTGCGGTTGAAGGTGGTGATTCGGGCTTTGTACCGGATCAAGGACAGATGTTCTCCAGACACCTGATGATGGTTTCTTTCCAGTTTAATCCGGTGGTGTCTGGGAGGTCCACAGGGTGATGGTAATTTGCCCCGATTCAGAACAGTGACTTCAGGGTCTCGTCATCGAAAGGGGCAGGTGATGGCATGACGGAAAAACTCCTCTGAAAACTATAAAAAGTTGTGGCTTTTCTGAGCCAAGTGCCGCAAACTTAGTGTCGTAATCCATTTAGGTTGGTCGGCTGTTCTGTCACACAAGGTCTGAGGATTATAAAAATATGAACAAGGTTTATTAAACAAAAGGCTAGAGACCGTAACAGCTTGCATAAACACAAATAACAATCAACAACTAAAGAGTGAACAAGGAGGAACTTAAAAACACAGTGGTGTTTAAACTAAATGATGATAAGATGTAATGATTTAGAGTCCATGGAAACTGAAGAAAACAAACTGAAAGTTCATGGAAACTATAACAAACTGAAAATAACTGTGACACTCACCTGCATCCTTTTTGAAACTTGAAAGCTCTAGAATTTTCAGTTTTAATGTACTTTTTCAGAACTATCCCTTTAAAAGCTTTCTTTGTTCATCCTCCCTCAGTCTAATTAGAGACTAATAGGTAATGCTTTACAGTCCCATATGAATGCAAACTATTCTTTTCAGATCCTATTAACATGTTACCACCTGCTGAAAATCTCTCACAGAGATTAAAATCAAGCTATTAAAATTTGATAGGAGCCCCAGTCGTATAGGCATTATCATTGGAATGTTACTTCAATATCAAATGCCGTATTACAGCCTTCATTAATTTTCACTGAAACTAATTTGCTTCAAGCTGTGTTTTAATTGTGCTAATTTTCAAATCATAATTCATCTCTGTTTCTGGTTTATATTAGTTTTTTTTTAGTTTTTTTTAAATACAATTTTCCAAATTTTTAAATAATTTTTCTGCTTTTCTAGAAAACTTTCTCTCAAATACTTTTTCAAAATCAAACACATTTCTTCTTTTTCATCTATTTTATTTTTTTTAACCCCTACAGACATTTTTGTGGCAGCTTTATAGATTGTTGTTGGTCTCGTGCTGTGACCATATGATGCCCATTTTCACCTCCATTGGCCATCTGTGCCTCTGCCTGCTGGCAACTCATACTGTGCCCACAGAATCCATTTAGTTTCAATTAACTCTGCTACCATCCACTCCAGGGACACAATATTTGTGTGATGACAGCAATATGTATGGTGGCAACTGTTACTGCATACACTAAGTTCACCTTTCCCCCTTTAACACTTCTAGTCTTTTTCGTCTTTTCAAAAATAGCTGGTCTTTTTTTTTTTTTTTTTGGCTTTATGGAAGCTTGAAATCCATTAGTGGAGTTAAATACTCTATTATTCGAGAAGCTTGGCCGCTTCTCTCTCTCAGAGACATTATAGGATACACTCACATATACAACTATATAGAATTTGTAATGTTTTTTAAAGATGTCTCTTATGCTCACCAAGGCTCACCATTTTTTTTTTTTTTTTCTATTTGAAAATGTTTAAAAATGTAATTTATTCCTGTGATGCAAAGCTGAATTTTCAACATCATTACTCCACCAGTCTTCAGTGATCCTTCAGAAATCATTCTAGTATGCTGATTTGCTGCTCAAGAAACATTTCTATTTATTATCAATAATGAAAGTAATAATATAAAAGTATTATTTTTTTGTTTGTTTAAATCTTAATTTCCCCATACTGTAACATGGTTTCCAAAAAAAAAAAAAAAAAAAAAAAATCTCAACTTTTCAACTTTTATTCAGCACATTGATCAAAAGTGAGTTCTGTTCTTTTTGACATTTCTATTCATCAAAGTATCCTGAAAATGTATATCTTGGTTTCCACAAAGATATTAAGCAGCACAATTTTTTAGATTGTCAAAATTGACAAAAATAAAAACCATTAATAATAACTGAGCACCAATAATAACTGAGCACAAAATCAGCATATTAGAATCATTTCTGAAAAATCATGTGGCATTGAAAACTGGAGTAATGATGCTGAAAATTCAACTTTGCTGTCACAGGAATAAAATTACATATATAATATTATTATATATATAATATTGTTTTTACTGTATTTTTTTATCAAATAAATGCAGCCTTGGTGAGCAGAAGAGACTTCTGTAATAAACAAGAAAAAAAGCTTTACTATTCCAAACTTTTTACAGATATTGTATAAATGGGAAGGAATTGTAAGGCTAAAAAGAGCCAATTGTCGGTTTGATAAAGGCATTGCAACAAACAACTTAGTAACATGACTACATAACTGATTACTGGACACATGACTACATAACTGAATACATAAATTGAACTATAACAGGTTATTACAAGTTACCCTATTACATGTCATGTCATGTTTAACTCTCTGGAGTCTGAGGCTGATTTGGGGCTTGGAGAAGTTTGACATGCCCTGACATTTGTGCTTTTTTCAGTTGTTCATAAACATATAAATGACAAAAGTGTCATTACACTGTATTCAGCACAAACTAGGCTACCATAATAAGTGAGGAACATGTATGTACATGTTTGTATTTTTGAAGGAATAATGTTTATGTGTGGTTATTGAAAAAACAAAAAACTTAAGTCACTGAAATAAGGCCAAAAAAAGTATATTAAATCTGTGTTCACAAGACTTCTGGGTATTGGAGGTTGTAGACTAGAGTTTTTGCTTCAGAATTATGTAAAAATTATGCTGCCTACTCCTTCATATAAAACAATATATTGATTTAGTTTTTGTAAGACACTTTTTGTCAAGAAACACAGTATGCGTGGAGGTGTGAATCATCATGAATAATGGGTCATTTACACCTGAGAAGACAAAATAATCGCATAAAATGACCTGAAATGACTTGCATATTAATGAGGCCTTTCAGTCAGGTAGGCTGTGAAAAAAACCCTCTGTAATAATGTCTCAGCTCATCATAAACAGCAATACTGTGAAATATTATTACAATTTAAAATAATGGTATTATATTATATTCTTTAAAATATAATGTATTTCTGTGATGCAAAGTGTCTGAACAATTGTTACCTCTATGGCATTTCATATAGGCTTTTAGCTTAAAAGCATGCACATTTGGAGAAATATTGATGGATTCTTATATATTTATGTAAATTTTCTATACTGAGGAGTAATATTTATTCAATATTTATTGTCATCACTATGAGTGCTATGAGTGACTGTGTTTTCAATTCATACTTGCTGCCGGAGGGCGCTCTGTACACCTTTAGTCCACAAATTCATCTAAAGAAGAACAGGAACCAGGAACTAACGGCATGTCTTCTAGAGATCGCTAACCATGGCTTTAACATTCAAATAAACACTTTTCAAGACAATAAATACACGATTGAGACAATGCATACAAGTATTGCCTCTGAATTTGCGTCTGAATAGCACTGGATCCATGGGCGTGGCCGCATTAGCGGATAATTAGCTGAATCACGGACTTCTGACATGGCTCTCTTTTCATACAGATTACATAAACACAGAATGTTTGTTTTCAGATTGGACTTCGTTCAGAGGGAGAGGGGAGATCACGCATCATGTTAGTTTTCTTTATTTTACAAAAAGCACAACATTGTGTTTTTACTCTGAGTGTACACAAATAAAAGAAGACATTCTATAGTTTCAATTGATATATTACTTATTTCTCTATGACAAGAAATTTTAAGTATTTTAAGTCTGTTTTGCTGCAATGTGAAAAAAATTCTGCAAAACGCACCGGCGCGTTTTCAGACCTCAGGGAGTTAATTTCATTGTCTTTCTCTAACCTTTCTAACCTTGTGTATTTAAGCTCTCAGTAACATGGTCTCATGTTAACATTATGTATAGTGTTTCATTCTGCATCACACATCTCATCTGTTGGATTTCTTACAACTACCCATGACAAAACAATATGGCCGCCAACTGAACTGAATTTTCGCAAAAGGACTTTGACGTTACTTTCATTAAAAGATTAGTTCACTTCAGAATTAAAATTTCCTGATAATTTACTCACCCCCATGTCATCCAAGATGTTTATGTCTTTTTTTCTTCAATCAAAAAGAAATTAAGTTTTTGATGAAAACATTCCAGGATTATATAGTGAACTTCAATGGCCTCCATACGGCTTTAAACGATACCAGACGAGGAATAAGTGTCTTATCTAGTGAAACGATTGGTCATATTTGAAAAAAATAACAACTGTATATGCTTTATAAACACAAATTATCGTCTTGCACGTGCTTCCACTTTATGCATTCTTTAAAAAGCTTATGTCGTATGTCCAACGCCTTCCCTATATGGAACGAAAGTGGCGCCAGTTTCGTTTTTTTCTGTAAGTAGAATAGGGAAGGTGTAGGACATACAGCGTAAAGCTTTTTGAAGAATACGGAAAGCGGAAGTACATGCAAGACGATAATTTGTGTTTATAAAGCATATACAGTTGTATTTTTTCGAAAATTGACCGATCGTTTTGCTAGATAAGACCCTTATTCCTCGTCTGGTATCGTTTAAAGCCCTTTAAAGCAGCACTGAAACTGTAATTTTGACCTTCAATCGTCTGGAGGCCATTGAAGTCCACTATAAGGAGAATAATCCTGGAATGTTTTCATCAAAAACCTTAATTTCTTTTCAACTGAAGAAAGAAAGACATGAACATCTTGGATGACATGGGGGTGAGTAAATTATCAGGAAAATGTTATTTAAAAGTTAACTAATCCTTTAATGCAGCTTCAAAGGGATTCTACACAATCCTCAGACAAGGAATAAGGGTCTTGCCTAGCGAAACGATCTGTCATTTTCTAAAAAAACCACAAATACTTTTTAATCACAAATGCTCATCTTGCACTGCTCTGCGATGCGCCACGCATGACGTAATCACATTGGAAAGGTCACGCGTGACGTAGGCGGAAGTACCGCGGTAGGGCGGAAAACTTTCACCAACTTTCTTTTCGACTGAAGAAAGAAATACAAAAAACATTTTGGATGCCATGGGGGTCAGTATTTTTTTTTTTTTTAATTCCAAAGTGAACTAATCCTTTAAAACAGCCATACAGTTAAAAGAAAAGGCAAAAAATAGTTTTGTAAGATCATTGCAGTAAGGGAAAACAAAGTATTCCTCTATCTGCCTGAATTTGAATGCTGCTTCAAAGCAGCTCTTATCTCATTTATTCACTTTCATCTTTTCTCCACTTTTTATTATCTTCTCTCAGTTCTTCATTATGGGGCTCTTAAAGCATGTCTACGGCATGGATGTGTTTCTTTCTGCCTGATCAGACATTGGCAACTCACTGCGTGAGCATGTGAAGATATAAATAATACGGAATGATAGCAGCTGCGGTTCTCCACATCTCGACAGGCAGTATGACGACTCCACCCTCATTAGAGATCTGATCCACATGCGCTGATGATAACAGGCTTTGGAATTTGAGAGGAGAGATCTGAACTAGTTTCCAAAAGCCTGAGTCCTTTTGAAGCCTGAACATGCTGTGAGTGTACTTATGTTTCAAATGAGAGTTATGAAATCAAATGTATCCTGGGACGCTAAATGACAGCAGAGACTTCTGGTGCATGTGAACGTAACTGAGATAACTTAGACTTGCTTCTGGAGACTGAGGGAAATTTGTTTGGTTGTTTTCACAGCTGAATGAGGGTAAGTTCAGCTGCTCGAGAAGGATTGTGTTACTAAATTTCTTTTACAGTTGGATTTATCTCAATGGCTTAATCAGACTTAGGAATCGTTCATCCCTCAGGTGTTAACATGAAGGCTTCTCTTAGAGATAAAAATCAAATCGGTAATGTTTTAGAAGCAGGACTATTTGTATATGCTTTGATTTTCCCTATAGTATTAAAAGAGGTTAATTTGCAGTTTAAATGGAGTTTTTAACAAACGTTCAAGAGGAGCATGTTCATTTTAACCTTGTCGATCAGCACAAGGGTATTTAAATTGGCTGTTTACCATGCTTAATTCTTCATGCACCCCTTATCCACCCCCATCAATGTTTGTTATAATTAACTACATGGCAAACACACACACACACACACACACACACACACACACACACACACACACACACACACACACACATAAATGCATAAATAAAGTTCACATCTGTACACTTTTTTAAAATTTAATGTGTGTTACCATGATGGTGTTTAGTGTTGGTGTAAATGACACTGTGTGCACTCGATTGGATTATTGTCGCTAGGTTGAGTTGCAGGTGATTTTCTTTCATCTATGCTGAGATATACGGCAGGCAGATAAAAAGTCTGTCATCCTTTTAATCTGAAATATAAAAAGCATATATCAATAAATTGGTAGAGATTAGTAATACATGATAATTTACTGCTTTGTGCACTGTGTTCAGCAAATTATCCAGGGATTTTTTTTTCCTCCTTCATTTTGCATGATATATTGATTAATATTCCCCTGAAGCAAGACGCACACATATAGTGTGAATAAAGCCTAAGGCAGAGTGGAGGAGAGTCGAAAATAAAGCTCAGGATGGCCTACAGGTGTCTGAAACCAGAAGCTGTTTATCAATCAATTCTTTTTTTTTTTTTTTTTTCTGCAAAAAGATCATCTGTAAAATATTTAATGTTAAATAAGCTATTTGCCTGTAAGGTACAAGAGTAAATATTTTTAACTTTCTTATAAGTTCTGCTTAAAACTACTTTACTGCTTATTAATATTTGATGTGGTTTGACCCAAAAACATACAAAAAAAATCTACTTAAAATCGATGAATATATTTGTAAAAAACAACATAAAAATATATTTTAAAGCTGCTGTCCGTAACTTTTTTTTTGGTTAAAAATTATCCAAAATCAATTTTTGAGCAAGTACATATCCAGCCAGTGTTCAAAACTATCTCCTTATCTTAGCTCGATTCACAACGGTAAGCTTGTAATAATGTTTTATAATAAGAGCGACCTGGTGGATTTCTGTGGGAAATCCGAGCATGCAGCAGTTCGTCTTTGCATCATTACGTCACTTCTGTAAAGAGAAAAAAGGAGTCCAGGTTAGTCGGTTTTATCATGTGAGGATGCTGCTTGTAGCGGATCATTTATAGCCTGTTCTCACAGCAGCTGAAATAATTAGACGTCAATCTGACACTGACAATCATCAGTGACAACTGGAGATTCACTCGTAGTCAAAAGCAAAAGACTTCAGACGGCAGAGTGGTTACAGAAATTGAAATCTATAGGTAACGCTAATATACACTAAATACACAGTCACGCAATGCTGATGTTGTTAACATTAACAATTTGAGAACAACGTATGACAGTAATAATAATTTTTAGCGCAGTAATAATAATCCAGATCCGATCGTTAGATTTAATCATCATTGGCAGCACAATTTATTGTAGGCCTAATGCTCAGTTGGTCAGAACAAAAGTGGAAGAAATGTTACTTACTTGTTCAGATGACATTTTTCGGTGAAAATTCTTATATTCTTACATACTTTCAAGACATAGAATTTGTGATTCTGAAGTACAGTATCCACACCGGTGCGGTGACTGGCAGCAAACATTAGATTCATCCGTGCTGAGTCATGCCGAGGCACAATGCACGTAACGATAACAATTCCACATATGACTGCAATTGTAGGTTTCAAACAGAGATGGCGACAAAGAGGAAAAATGCCGGACTGCAGCTTTAAAATTAAAGCTGCAAGCAGTGATGAAGGGGCCCTCGCACCCGGGGCCACCACCACACGGTGGCCTTAGGGAAACAGTGAATAGAGGGTGACATGCATGTAAGTGAGTAAAAACAGGAGAAATATGACAAAGTCATTTCGACATGCCACACTTCCTGCTGCCAACCGGTGGCGCTTTGACTATTACTGAATATTGTCATATAGATGTCTTCAGGCCAGGACTATAATCAAACATGTGAAGTTTGGAGCAGATCGGACATTGTATGCCTGAGTTACAACAACTTCCTGTTTCATGGCGAAACGTCGAAATTTGTCGGTCCGCCACAGATACGTCCTTCAATGAAAACTCTAGATCTTCGCAATTTAACGTCACAAAGGCCTTTAGATTAGACTTGACCAAATATTATGTATATCTGATAAAATCTCTAGGAGGAGTTTATTAAAGTTCAGCATCTGGAAATGGAAAAAACTACAAAAGTTTTGAAATTTTGTAGGTGGCGCTATCGAGCCATTTTCCCACACCTAATTCTGATACCCATATCAGACGTACATTTTCACCACTTCTGATGCGTGTGCAAAGTTTCATGAGTTTTCGATGTTTAGGCCCTCAAAAATGTAATTCATTTCGGAGAAGAAGAAGAATTGACAGAGCAATTCCAATAGGGTCCTCACACCATCGGTGCTCTGGCCCTAAATATGTATTTTTGAAAATAATGATTAAGATCTTGCATGTATTACATATTTTTAAGAAAAAACTGTATATTCTTACATATAGAGTCATCAAAACTATAACTTTTTTTCCTTTTTTCCTCCTTATCCTTATCTTATAATGGGTTTCAGGTCCCTTTACTGAACATTTGAGTTTCAAGCCTCAGCAAGAGCAGCTGAAAGCTAAACACTCACACTTTCGCTTTGATATCCCAAGTGTTCATTTTCTGATAAATCTTACTAAGTGCTTCAGTTGCATTTCACATTCTGTCACAAAGTGGTTTTTAGAGTATGACACTGTTGTCTAACACAAAGCTTAATGGCATATGTGGGTAACTACTGTCTACACAGTTGTCACTGCAAAATTAACATCTTTTCTACTTGCGCCTAAGACCAAAATATATACTGACATAAAGTGCTAGCAAATGCCACTACTGCAAGAGCAACATTACTGGTATGAACCTACAAAAAAGCAATGCTTGGCATGGGGACTTGATCAGAATGAGATATTTTGAGGCTTGCGTTATGTTTGATGGTGTTGAAGAGCTCTTTATCAGGGTGGGTGACATCTGTTCTATCCCAGGAAATAACAGCTTGTCTAGGCCTATACGTCAGGGCTGGATTGATAATCTGGCATACCGGCATACTGGCATTTTCCCCGTGGGATGATGCACTTTGTGGTCAATGCAATTTTTGTTGCCAATGGCCCATTGATTTGTCTTCTGTATAGAGTGGTGCAGGTATGACGTCAGAACCCGGAAGTCTAATTCATTGCTGGTTTTTCTATGGGTTTTTTTTTCGATTTATGTGTAAAATAAAGACTGTGATTTTTTTTTTTTGTAACACTTTACAATAAGGTTCATTTGTTAACATTAGTTAATGTACAGTATTATCTTACATGAACTAACCTTGATCAATACATTTGTTACTGTGTTTCTTAATCTTTGTTAATGTTAAAACACAGCAGTTCATTGTTTGTTCATGTTAGTGCATTAACTAACGTTAGCAAATACAACTCTTGCATGTATTAGTAATTGCTAAAAAATTGACATTAAAGTAATACCATGGAACATTTGCTCACGGTTCCCCCATGTGGTTGATAGGCGCAATTGTCTGTTACCAGTGTCGTAAAAACTGACACAGTATAAGCAAAAAGCTTAGAACCCAAGAGGCGACACTCTGATACTTTTTGGGCAACAGCTACTAGATGGCGCTCCGGTAGCGTGGCCGCCATTTTGGGGTGAAAATACTAACTGGACCATAGAATCCTTCACATCTTACGCACCCCAAATCGGCGAATTTCACTGGCAAATCAGAAGCGCAAAAGAATTTTTTTTTAAAATGAAGTCACCAGTAAACTATGGCACCTACAGTAAATGTTGTATTGTCTTACATATGTTTTATTTTACAAGTTGTGGAATCCAACCATTCATCCATCTGAGGTAACGTAGTTAGCCTATATTATTGAGTATTTTCATTTTATGCAACTTTGTTTACACATTTATTAATGGTAAATTAATAATTAATAAATTTAAGATCATCATGTTTGCAGCAAACAACATATTTCAGACCTAGTGGAGTAATAGTAATAATCACACCACTAGGTCTGAATTGAAATAGGCTATATTGTACGTTTTAATGGATCACGCTATAAACATACTGATCCCAAACTGACTGTTTTTCTAGAGAGCAAAGGTTTTGTGAGAAAAGTGGAAGACTTAAACACAAAGTCTGTAAAATAAATTGTTAAAAGGATTTGATGATTATAGTATTTTATTCTGTGTTGTCATCTTTCAGGTTGGATTTTTTTTTTTAAACAAAGCAGCTGATATTGCCATAGAAACTAGTGGACTGCCGAGTCGCTTTCACCACAAAATGGTGGAAAGGCCGCTGCTGGGCGCCGGTGTTGCAATGGAACGTTCTATTGAGTGTCGCTTCTTGTTAGTGTATATTCTTTGGTATAAGCTTCCCCATGAGCAGTGCAATACACGTGAATTCATTGACTTATGCTGCGTTCCAGGTAACCTGTAACCTGTGTTTTTCCAACCTTCTACCCGTGAAAGTGCACTGGAACAGCAGTCAAAGTCGTGACTTCCCACCCGTGAACTCGTACTAGATCTATGTACTCCCAGTTACGGGCTCTGACGTCACATAGCCCGTGAAACAACAATGGCAGGCCCTACTGATGCGGTATTTATGCAAGTGCACAGTAAAATAATGTAAAATAAAAGGTATAACAGCTTCTGGCTCGCTATCGAGCCATTTTGCCACACCTAATTCTGAAACCCATATCAGACGTAAATTTTCACCACTTCTGATGCGTGTGCAAAGTTTCATGAGTTTTCGAGCAAGTTTAGGCCCTCAAAATTGTGATTCATTTCGGAGAAGAATAATTGACTGAGCAATTACAATAGGGTCCTCACGCCATCGGTGCTCGGGCCCTAAATATTAGCTACAAATGATTTTTAAGTCTTAATATCAAAGTTGTATCACACATTATGCATATTCTATATAAGCCTATATGTTAAAAATACATTACCAATCAAAACTTTGAATTTATTTTTGAATTTATTATAAAGAAGTCACTTATGCTTACCAATGCTGCATTTTATTGATTGAAAAAAACAGTAAAACAGTAATATTGTGAAATTTTAAAATACTATTTTCTATTTGAATAAATGGTAACACTACTTTTCATTTGTTAACATTAATGCATTAATTACTAGGACAGAGTTTAATTGAAATAGAAGTCTTTTGTAACAAATGACTTTACTCACTTTTGATCAATTAAATGTATCCTTGCTGAAAAAAGTATTTAAAAAAATATATTACACATCTCCATAAAAAAAAAAGCCAAAACACTGATAAGAAAAAAAATACACTAAAAACGGTAATCTTGTGAAATATTATTACACTTTAAAATCACTATTTTCATTTTATTAATTTTGTCTAAAATTATTTTATTCCTGTGACGCTAAGCTCGTTTAGTGAGGTCTGATCGCGCTCTGAGAACGGCAGTGATGTCTCGCGCTTATGCTTCAATGAGTGCTAAACATCACTTCCGTTGTCAGAGCGAGATCAGACCTCACTAAGCGAGTGCTCAACGCAGTTGGACATAGTGGTGTATTAGAGGTAAAAAATTATATAAATACTGTTCGGTTTCTCGCACAAACCGATCGTTTCGTGTCTTAGGACATCGATGTGTCGTCATGAGCCGCAGGGTTTAATTTGGATTTGTCTAAGCAAGTTTTATTTACTCTTATAAAAGAAGTTCCATTGACCCACATTATTTGACTGACAGACCGCAACGGTTGGAGTTAAAAATCATCATTTGTGTTCTACTGAAGAAACAAAGTCACCTACATCTTGGATGTGCTGGGGGTAAGCAGATAAACATCAAATTTTCATTTTTGGGTGAACTATACCTTTAAGTACTCACCCTCATGTCGCCCTACACCTGTTCCACACTGCACTGAGTACACTATGTATGACAAAGGTTCAAATTGTTGCATAAAGTCATTTTGTTTTTGCACACAAAAAGTATTCTCGTCGCTTCATAACATTACGGTTGTACCACTGTAGACATGTTAAATATTTTAACCATGTTTTCAACTACCTTTCTGGATGTCAAAAGGTGCAATGACGTTGCTGCCTATGTGTGGATCAGATACCCTTGGATTTCATCAAAAATATCTTAATTTGTGTTCCAAAGATGAACGAAGGTCTTACAGGTGTGGAACGACATGAGGGTGAGTAATAAATGACAGAAATTTCATTTTTGGGTGAACTAACCATTTAATTATTCCAAACTTTTGACCTGTAATGTATAATGTAGAAAACTATATATATATATATATATATATATATATAGTTTTCTATACTATATATACTATACTATAAACTATACTATATATATATAAATATATATATAGTACAGTATATCAGACTAACATCTGCCTTTTCATCATATTAATTTGTAAAAGCAATTCCCATTTCTGAAATCACTTTGAGTCTTGATAAATCACTTTATGGGCTGTGTTTAAAGCATGCCAAAAAACAAAATTACATATTAATTCACCTTTAGCTTGGCAAGATGTGCCAATCTGCGCATCTGAAAGACACTGTCCTTGGTTGACTATACTGTTGTGTGTGCTATCAATTTATCCAGTGTTTCTAAACATAGCAAACAATGTATAAATCAGGTTCATGGAGTAATTAAAAAATTAAAGCGCATGCCTTCATGTCAACAGTTTATAATCTTAATTAGTGCCCTGCAGCTGTGTACAGGCCATGTGATTATTAATTCATTGGATATTTTTTCTTACCATTTTTCTTTCTTTCTTTTTTTTCAAATTTAGGTTTAAAAGAAGGCGCACTGCAAATAATAATAATAATAATAATAATAATAATAATACAAGTTTTGTCTTGTTTCTTCTTTTTTGCATAAACCTGCATTTTAATACATGGAAGACAGTTTTGGTTCTAAGGTAAATTTTCTCTGTTACATTGACTGCTGATGCAATATGGGTATCGTCATCTGAAATATGGAAACGTAACAGCTTTAAATTCGATAGTGGCAGGCAGGTTCTTATTTAGATTCAGAGAGAAGCTCTGAAAGGTTTCTCAAGAAATGACAATGTCCGTAATATACCAAACAGATGTGCGGAGGCTTTGTCTCTGATAATTTCAAGCATTATCACAATGTAATTATTGTCTTTGGCTAGATGATAAATCAGGGACATCCATCCACCCACCATGCACCTGTGATGGTGCATGGGACTTCTCTGGTTAGTACGAATATTAATGTCCTCAGCCTCTGTTGTCTCGTTCCAAACAGATGGGCTTCGAAGATGAAGAATTGAATGACAAGTGTGCTACATTGCGCCTGTGTCAACATTTTATTTCGCTACTGTTACCACACAAGGACAAGAGGCAATTTCAACCTAATTGCTGAGATAATGTTCTGTGTAATAAGGGACTTCTGAAGAGAGAATAAGAATAAAGAGATATGTGGTTTAACCAGACAAGCAGCAAAGCTTTTTGTCTTCTTGTTTTCTTCCCCAGTTTGCCACATTTGTAAACAGCACAGACCTCAGCAGTAGCTCTGTGGTCTGTGATGTTTTGCCATAGGGCATGTTAGTCTGTTCCCTCTCATTCACATCTTTCAAATCATCACCAACCATTAAAACAATATTATGGATTCAGTACGAATTACACTACGTTAATTAATAATCAGTGTCATATTTTATACTCAAGGGGGGGCATTTTTCCCGATCTGTCAGCTCCAGTCCACTAATTTGGAGTGGTTAAGGCCCGGGTATACTTCATTTCCTACATTCCCCTCAGTCTCGCGCACAGTTGAGAGCACAAGTCTTTCAGTGATACTCTTTTGCCCATGAGAGCGCGAGCCTTTCAAAGATACTCCTTTGCCCATGAGCGTGCGAGCCTTTCAAAGATACTCCTTTGCCCATGAGCGTGCGAGCCTTTCAAAGATACTCCTTTGCCCATGAGCGTGCAAGCCTTTCAAAGATACTCCTTTGCCCCCTGAGTGTGCGAGCCTTTCAAAGATACTCCTTTGCCCATGAGCGTGCGAGCCTTTCAAAGATACTCCTTTGCCCCCTGAGCGTGCGAGCCTTTCAAAGATACTCCTTTGCCCCCTGAGCATGCAAGCCTTTCAAAGATACTCCTTTGCCCATGAGCGTGCGAGCCTTTCAAAGATACTCCTTTGCCCCTGAGCGTGTGAGCCTTTCAAAGATACTCTCCTTTGCCCATGAGCGTGCGAGCCTTTTAAAGATACTCCTTTGCCCACTGAGCGTGCAAGCCTTTCAAAGATACTCCTTTGCCCCCTGAGTGTGCAAGCCTTTCAAAGATACTCCTTTGCCCATGAGAGTGCGAGCCTTTTAAAGATACTCCTTTGCCCCCTGAGCGTGCGAACCTTTCAAAGATACTCCTTTGCCCCCTGAGCGTGCGAGCCTTTCAAAGATACTCCTTTGCCCCCTGAGTGTGCGAGCCTTTCAAAGATACTCCTTTGCCCATGAGCGTGCGAGCCTTTTAAAGATACTCCTTTGCCCCCTGAGCGTGCAAGCCTTTCAAAGATACTCCTTTGCCCCCTGAGCGTGCAAGCCTTTCAAAGATACTCCTTTGCCCCCTGAGCGTGCAAGCCTTTCAAAGATACTCATTTGCCCCCTGAGTGTGCGAGCCTTTCAAAGATACTCCTTTGCCCCCTGAGCGTGCGAGCCTTTCATAGATACTCCTTTGCCCATGAGCGCGCGAGCCTTTCAAAGATACTCCTTTGCCCATGAGCGCACGAGCCTTTCAAAGATACTCCTTTTCCCATGAGCGCGCGAGCCTTTTAAAGATACTCCTTTTCCCCCTGAGCGTGCAAGCCTTTCAAAGATACTCCTTTGCCCCCTGAGTGTGCGAGCCTTTCAAAGATACTCCTTTGCCCATGAGCGTGCGAGCCTTTCAAAGATACTCCTTTGCCCCCTGAGCGTACGAGCCTTTCAAAGATACTCCTTTGCCCCCTGAGCGTGTGAGCCTTTCAAAGATACTCCTTTGCCCATAAGCGTGGAAAGACGCGTTCAGCGCATACCTGGACAAAAGCTGTCCATGCAAATTTGGCTGTGCGGCCACTGTTCAGAGAGTCAAAGCTAGTCCACAGTCTAGTAAACGTTTCTTGTTTGCGCCGACTAAAAACACATGAGAAACATCATGAGACAAGAGAGACTCGGACATTGCAGTACTGAACACTAAACGGTCCATGCATGTGGATTTGGATAAAACAGTTAATCGATTTGATGCCATGCCCGAACACCGTTTATCCCTTCACAGTGGCATATAGCGGACGGGCATGCAGGGCTAATACATTATTTTTCTTATTATCATGCTACTTTTTTTATTAAATTAATATTGCAATTCATTTGACCCTTGATATCATAGCGCATCACCGCATAACCGATGCACTGTGAGGATAATAAAATATTAGTTAGATAGCTTACTCCTCATTTAAAGAACAACTTGTTTAACACGAAATACTTCTCAATTCATGAAAAATATGTTGTTGTTTTTCTCACTATGGGCCACAAGAGAAATATTAAGAAAATCAATTAGATTAATCTCTCATTGTCTCTAAGAGAATATGTGCCATTATTGCAGCGTGCAACGTGGCATTTTTCTTTATCACCAGTTGCTCACAAAATGATGGACACTGATTGTCCACGTCATTTCCCGTGATAATAAAAATAAACAACTGGCAAACTTAAACTTGTTTGCTTAAAATTTCTGCAAATAATTTGTTGATGCAGGTACAAAACCTCAAGAGTCAAATGTCGCCCATGTATATATATATATATATATATATATATATATATATATATATATATATACAGTGCCCTCCACAATTATTGCCACTCTCAGTAAATGTATATATATATATATATATATATATATATATATATATATATATATATATATATATATATATATATATTAGTACAATTTCAAATTATACTAAAAGGACACTTACTAAAAATTAGCAAAATTACTTGCTAAAAATACTCTCAATCGGACAACACAAATCATGTAGATTTTGTACAATAGGGCTTTCAGCTAAGTTTTGATCATGTTGATCATTTTCCAGATCTTTAGAAATTGGCTTATCAAATGTTAGACAGTAGATGTTAGGTGTAAATCCTCCACAAAATGGACCCATTTACTATGGCTGTACATAAGTGCCTCTACCCCCTCTAATTTGTGCAATCTCATCTGCTACAAATTCATTACCAATTAGCCAAATCGTAACATAGTTACGTCTTCTCATGATATTAGGTTGGGGAAGTGCTGGCCAGTTTACAACTGCTGAACTAAGGAGGGATTGAGACACACCCTTAGTTTGATGAAGCTGTTTCAAAGGCCACAATCTGCCTTTAAAGACCTGCTGCTGAACCACTAAATCAGCTGCAGCTGAGGTCAAGGGATATGTGTCACCTTGAGCCTCAGCAAAATTTAATAAGGTGCCCATAAAAACTAGAGATACTGTCAGTTTTGATTTGTTGAGTTCTTCAGATTCTGACTGTGGCTGGTAAATTTGTAATACTAGAGGTATATTATGTATAGCATTAACATTTCTCAAACCCTGTCCTAAGAAAGACATAATTTTTTTTTTTTTTTTTTCTCCATATTCAGTAATGATCAATAACAGTATCCATGTTTGGCAGATTTTCTCAGTATTTTCATGTTGGAGAGGCAAACTTAGAGATATTGACCTTAGTTCCGCATATTCGGGCTTGGAAGTTTAAAGTAACACAAAATATATATAAATAGTTAGATCTTAAGACCATGATTTACTATGTTATCTGTCTACTGCTTGTCCATTACAGTTGCTTTGGTAGTTTCAAGGAACAGAAGAACAAACTATGTTCTGACCTCACAGTGGCCGATGGGATAACCCTTACCCTCCTCCAGGCACACTGTAAACCCTAACGCTAAAAGATTTAATTGGTTTGAGTAGGACAATCTCAAATTAAACAATCAAATTAATTAGTTCAAATTGTTTCACTGTTTTAAGTTCTATGAAGTTGTTTAAACTTAAATTTACCTGAGTTTACCAATAAACCTCAAAAGGGAGATTAAATGCTCAAATTTAGTGTTATGATGTTTTTGTGCAAGATTAATGTTAAGTGGGGGATTTTGGGGAAAATGCTGTACTCTTTCAGCAATTGCTATGCTAATGTTGTTGTGTTACCAATTAGCATTAGCTGAATTAGCTAATTATAGCTAGCTAAAGTTCCACTACTAAAAATACTTGAGATTAAGGTTACATGATAATTTTAAGTTAAGTGTATGAATGAACTTACTCAGTTCTGCTTACTTAAACTTTGAACTTCTTAACTTAAAAAAAAAAAAAAAATGATGTAACTGATTACCTCAATCTGAATAAGTTTTGCTGACTTATCCAGGTTTACAGTGCATCTTTAGTCAAAAATTAGCCTGCATTTATGAAGAGGATAGAGAGTAAGAAAAGGGAACATATTAGTATAAATAATGGCATAACTTTCTGTTTGTGTTCCTTCTTCCCTTTAAATAAATAGCGTTCCTTGAAAAACAGCAATCTTCAAGAGGCATGAGATTTATTTTTTTTCTGATAAGGTAAATGACTGAGTGCTTATCAGTATCTCTCAGCTATTTTAGTGCATTGCAGATGCCATTTACTGTGCTTCTATTTAGTACATACAAATCAAAACAAGCTCTTCATATCTATTCTTTCATTCCTCAATTCCTATTTTTGTCCATCACGAGCCATCAAATACAAAAGGTTTTTTTGTTTTTTTTCAATTTCCTTTAATGAATCATGTCTCCTGCTCACCAGATAGAGTAGTATTTTTATGTTCTGTATGTCATTAGATTTTTTTTTTTTTTTCATTACAGTGAATTTATGTTTTGTACATTTATATTTAGTGAAATGAGGCACTTACAGTGGAAGGGATCAATCCAAACCTGTCAATCCAACCCGAAGCAGGAAAGTCCATCCCTAATCCCATTCCTAACCATTAGTGGGGTGTAAGCAGAATGTACAAATGGGATTCTACGAATTCATACAAATTAGCCACCAACGTCAAATAGTTACAAATTGCTTTTAGAGTGTTGCAATAGAAAATGTTGCATAGAAACCATCCTATATTTGATCTGATGATCATTTCTCAAATGTGTGTATGTGTGACTCAGAGAACAAAGGTACCCACTAAAAACATGCGTAAGCCTCTCTTCCAGAAATGCAATTTATAAATCGCAAATGGTCTTGAAATTGTGAGCAGCTGAATATTTTCCAATCGCTGCTTTGTAAGCACCACCTAATTGACCCTTCACAAAGACCCCCCCCCCCCCCTTCTGGTTACTGTTGCTTTGTCCAACAAGCCATGGCGCTGTCACGCCATACGCAGTGAAAAATACATCGCGGAGCAAAGAGGACACTGACAACACGTCGACAGACAAGACAGAGCAGGTTACTTATGATATTAAACAAAGTCCCAGCTTTCAAGTTGTGTAATTTGTTAAGAAATTCAAACAATAAAAAACGTTTTGTGGCTCTTTAATGTGTCGTGACAAATTGCTGTACCACCTCAGCTCAAGTGGCTCATGAACCAATCATCTCTTCCTACTAGTTAATTTATAGCACCAAATAAACATGAATGAACATGAGAAAGAATGTTGTTTCAAACGCGGAAAGACATAAATACATACCATTTTTCAAGTTCAAGTCCACCGAGGTTAATCTTCTAACTTCTGACTGCTTTGTTGGACAAAAGGCAGATTCGGCGTTATGATTGGTTAGATCGCTTGTCAATCAAACTCCCGGCGAAGGGTCAATTAAACATAGGAAACAGCACCAGTCAACATCCAAATCCTTTACTTGAGAACAGCAAGAATTGCTTAGATTTCCAAATACCTGCAGTACTTTGACTCTCTGCTACAAAGAAAAGTGGGTTCATCTGCTCAGACACTGACGTGGCGCTAAGCACTTTTCCACGGCAAAGACTGTTTTTATGAATATGAACATTGGCATGGATTTTAACATATGCACACTCTGTTAAAATCTGTGCATACGCACTTTTTATAAATTAAGCCCCATAAACATTAAAAATATTCACTGTTTCAAATAGTAGAGCCACAATACATAACAATATAAGTTAACATGATTTTACTTTGGAAAACTGCTTACTAAACTTTGCGTGCAAAATTATATCAAATTTTAGAACTTTGTCACCATGACAATGTAATGCTATAAACCCTAAAATTTTAAAATGACTGTAAAACCAGCTTTAGGCCCACAGCTCAAATAATAGACAAACGCAAATAATACAAATAATGCAAATAATATGTGGTTGTGCTTTTGTGAGAAAACTTTCCCCATACTTCCGTAAAAGCATCATTGTAACCTCCATTTTATACGAGTCAAAATTATTGCTGTATCATGTTTAAAGTCTGTATTATTCAAAATTTCCTAAAAGTTGTTTTTAATTCCAAGTTAGATTTTTTATTTTTTTTTTACTTCTTATTTTCGGCTGTGTAACTTCTTGCTGCTTGTTATCCAGAGTGGGCCGATAAAATCCATCTTTTCCTCACAGTGACTAACATGCACTCGTAATGTTCCTCATCCGCTGTCAGCTACTTTTAAAATGGTCACAATTCTCTCAGAAAAGCACTGTGCTAACAATCTCATTTGTGGGGAAGGACAGATTGAAGGGGGCGTTTGAGAATTTCAAATGAAGGCTGGAACGTCAAGATGTATCTGTCCACTTCTCAACAATAGCGGCGCTGTCATTCAACATGAGTGACACTGGCATGCAATTCCCCAGCCACTGCCTTTCCCTGCTATTCCACAAGTTCAATAAAATCTCCCACAATTCTAGAGATTCTGTGCTTAGATGGCGGTCAACAGTGGAGTCCCGATGCGAGTTGTAGACTGTAGCTGGTGATGTGAAGATCAGATATATACGAGCTTCAACAGAGGTGACAGGAATACCCATTGAGCCTTGGAGGAACAATTCTTCTTCCTCACACAAAAAATGTATCCAATTTGAAATAGAACCACATGCTTAAATTTGGGTATAAATGTAAAGTTTACTCTCCATTCACTTGTTCTAAACACCGCTGGTTGACTCTAAATGTTGACTCATGCTATAACTATAATGTGAGCTATATTAGTGTCCACACCAATGCACAATATTGTTCTTTTTATTATAAGCATGTGATGCAGTTATGCCATTCTCTTTAAAGCCGTATGGATTCTGATGTTTTTATCATTCATCAGCTGGAGAAAAAAAAAAAAAAAAAAAACATTCTGAAAGTTATTCCAGTGATATTGTATTATATTGTATTCTTATTTGGTAAATGAAAAAAAAAAAAAAAAAAAAAGAGTGTCTTCTATAACAAGCATAAAAAATCTAGTTTAAACACATGTTCCAAGTTCTTAGAAATATACTTTTTGTATTTATGTTGGTTTCATCATATGGCTTTGAAAAACCATTATACAAAAAAAAAAAAAGTTTACATTTTATAACTCTAAAAATATCATATGGTGTAACCATCAAGTAAAAAGTAATGGCATATTTGAAGTAATTTTGCTGAAGTGTTTTGGTAACACTTTATTTTAGGGTATTTTAACTAGTTGCTTATTAGCATGCATATTAATAGAATATTGGCTATTTATTAGTACTTATTAAGCACATATTAATGCCTTATTCTGCGTGACCTTATTCTACATTCTTAATCCTACCCAATACCTAAATTTAACAACTACCTTATTAACTATTAGTAAGCAGTAAATTATGAGTTTATTGAGGGAAAAGTCGTAGTTAATAGTTTATGTGTGTTCCCTATACATTCCCTATAAGTGTTACCATTTTTCTAAGAAATGATCACAAAACATGATTATTCAACCTGTTCTTCATGATATCAGCACAGTTGTATCACCCTGACATTTTGACTTTAGTTGAGATTTTAAAGAGCACCTATTATGCCCATTTTTACAAGATTTAAAATAAGTCTCTGATAAGTGAGAGTGTGTATGTGAAATGCAAATGATTGAAATGAAATGAAAAGAGGGCGGAGCTTCAAAAGCCCATTCTCTGGAGTCAGGATGCACTAATAATGTCAGAAACTGTCAGTAGAACCAGATTTGGACAATAATGTCTACAGAGCAAGAGAATATATGCTGCATGGAGACAGAACAGGTATAGTTTAGTTTAATTACGGTTATAACTTATGTTGTCATCTTGCTTTTATCTGTTATTAGTACAATCCTGTTGTATCGGACCCCATCTGAATGATGGCCAAAACTTTACTAACTGAGTTTATGACATTTATTGTACTTCACACAAAAGATGAAGCATCCATTTTCACTCCAGAAAATCACTGTAAGAGCTTAATAAAACAGTGCAAGAAGTGTGCATTAAAATATTATCCATAAACTGTCTCTCCCTTGCAATATCATCAACATACACAGCGAATTGCACAGAAACACTCATTTCAATTAACAGTAAACGCAGACTTTATGCCTTTTTTGGGGGGTGCTTGATAAACTGGATAGCTTCATATTTGTAAATCAACTCTGATTAACTAAAATAAAGTGCTTGCTCTCCCTTTCATTACTGCTGTATCTACAAACAGTTGGTAGTGATCAATCCTTGAGTAATAACTTTTTAGCCAAAACCTGTGTTTTGTATTGTTCCTTTGTACTGACATTCATTCACAAAGCAGTCTGATGTAAAATGATTCGTGCAGACATAAACAAATTTAGGTATATGGGGGTAGCCTGGATGCCAGCCGAACTTAGCCCCGCCCACAACATTTTGAGGTCGGGGAGTTCGGTCTGGACTCGATCCATAGAGGAGTAATTATGCCCGAACAGAAACTGTTCGGACCAATCGATGATTGACAGATTATCACCAGAAACGTAATCAGCCACATCATCAAAGAGCGCTTGGGGAGTTTGATTGACAAGCGATCTAACCAATCAGAACGCCGCATCCGCCATTTTGTCCATCAAAGCAGTCAGGAGTTAGAAGATTAACCTCGGTGGAGTTAAACTTGAAAAATTGTGCATATTGACGTCTTTCCGCGTTTGAAACAACATTCATTCTCATGTTCATTCATGTTTATTTGATGCTATAAATGGACTAGTAGGAAGAGATGATCGGTTCACGAGCCTCTTGAGCTGAGGCGCTACAGCAATCTGTCACGATCATGGTCACAACCCATTAAAGAGCCACAAAACGGTTTTTATTGTTTTAATTTTTTTAATAACTACACAGTTTGAAAGCTGGGACTTTGTTTAATATCATAAGTAACCTGCTCTGTCTCGTCTGTCGATGTGTTGTCAGTGTCCTCTTTGCTCCGCGATGTATTTTCCACTCTGTGTGGCGTGACAGCGCCACGACTTGTCGGACAAAGCAGCAGTAACTAAGGGGGGCGGGTCTTTGCGAAAGGTCAATTAGTTTACAACAATGATGGCTGTTGAAGAACTGAGATGTGTAGATTTCGCCATCGCGTCCGTTATAGAAGATATCGACAGCGCATTAATTTTAAAAAAGGAACAGAGGACTGCGATCAAGGCATTTGTCGATGGGAAAGATGTCTTTGCCGTCCTTCCTACGGGATTCGGCAAAGTTTGGGTAACACTTTATTTTAAGGGTCCAGAATAATGCATTAGTTATGCATTAATTAATGATTAACTTGTTCACAATTAAGCATTAGTTAAGAATGAACACACTAGTAATTAATGATTAACTTTACATTGTAAGGGTCAGAATGCATTAGTTAAGCATAAATAAACTAGTAATTAATGATTTACTTGTTCACAATTATGCATTAGTTAAGAATGGACACAATAGTAGATAATGATTAATTTAACATATAGTAAGGCATATTAGCAATTACTTACAATTTATTAAATATTTGAAAGACATTTACGCTATAAATAAACAAATATAACCTAGTAATTAATGATTAACTGAATGTACAGTAAATGCCTTTTAGTCATTATCTACAACTTAATAAACCATATATTATTTTTGTGTAGTGATGTAATTATATTTCTGTGCCATTCTATTAAGTTAACTGAACAATAAACTAGTAACTATGCTTAATTACTGATGGGTTTGCAGTTATAAATTGCTAAAATAGTGTAATAAAGACAATTTGACCCCCAAAGTGAAATGTATATCCACATTAATTATGGCACTTATTGAATGATATTCAACTTTATTGAGCAGAATAAGCCAATAATTAAGGCAAAACTACCATTAATACAGTACTAATAAAGGCAATTGACCCCCTATTCTAAAGTGAAAGCTAAATCCTCATTAATTATGGCACTTATTGAGTGATATTCAACTTTATTGAGCAGAATAAGCCAATAATTAAGGCTAAACTGCCACTAATACAGTACTAATAAAGGCAATTTGACCCCCTATTCTAAAGTGAAAGCTAAATCCTCATCAATTATGGCACTTATTGAGTGATATTCAACTTTAGTGAGGAGAATAAGCCAATAATTAAGGCAAAACTGCCACTAATACAGTAAAGATAATTTGATCCCTTTATAGGTTTTTATTTACACTATTTGTTTTGAATTATTCTGCAGCGTGATCGCACGAGAATGTATTTTTACACAAAGTGTGGTCTACAACACATATTTAATTACGTTTTCATACACTGAAAACTACAATATTGACAGCACTAAAAATTATTATATGTAAAAACAGTTTGCTGTTAGTGACTTTCACTGCAAATTACGTTAAACAAAACTACTTTAAAACCTTAAAATGAATAACATTTCTGTAATCATCTAACCATTATTTATCATGTAATACTTATTTTGTTCTCCGTGGGACACAAAAGGCGTTTTCTCAGACACAGGACTAGAAAATACACCAAAACGCAACATAAAATCACAAAAGACGTCAATTTAATCCGCTTTAATCCACATCTTTATAATCCATACGACTGCGAGGAACAGATCCAAATTGAGTTCTTCATCCGTCGATCTTCTTCATTTCCGTCCTCAACAACCGTAAACAAATCCAGCGATCGTTATGAATTCAAAAATTGCCGCCGTCAAAAAGCTTGACACGACACGTTTTACGGCAGTGATGTCAACGCTCATTGGCTCTCGCCTGCTTCGTCACAGATTGCGACATGCCGTGAAGTGAAGTGAAGTGAAGTGAAGTGGAATACCATTTTCGTGGATTAATAACTTAAATTCTGCTCTGTACCTGATATAAAACGATTATATATCACCAGAGAGGACTGCGACTGCAACACATCATCATTCGGACTACTATCGGTATCGCTTTTGACATTTTCCTAATAAAGAAATTATTGTGATTAAGTTACGCTTTTCTGTCTGTTATGTTTTTCTACTTTTCTACTATTCTACATATTTTTAAGAAATGGTTATGTATAGGTTTAGAGGTTTAAGTGGATTAAGTGGCTCAAAACATTCTTTTAATAATACAGTGTTACTAAAATTCATTTTTCTAAATATTAATATCCATTACGTTCATTTTATATTCTCTATAAAATGGTTATGTTTGAGTTTAAGGATAAAACATTTATCTATAAAATGGTAAAAGGAAAATTATACAGATATCTTTATGATATAAAAGTATTTCGGCGGTAGCTAAAAGCATAATATTCTTACATTTAAATGTTGCCAATATGTCCATGTTGTATCTTTCACCCTTTATCCAAACATTCAAAAAAATTATGTTTTGTGTCTGTAAAAGTTATGTATTAATAATTGTTTTAGTAAGGGCCGTGTATTTAGCTTTCACTTTAGAATAGGGGGTCAAATTGCCTTTATTAGTACTGTGTTAATGGTAGTTTTGCCTTAATTATTGGCTTATTCTCCTCAATAAAGTTGAATATCACTCAATAAGTGCCATAATTGATGAGGATTTAGCTTTCACTTTAGAATAGGGGGTCAAATTGCCTTTATTAGTACTGTGTTAATGGTAGTTTTGCCTTAATTATTGGCTTATTCTGCTCAATAAAGTTGAATATCACTCAATAAGTGCCATAATTGATGAGGATTTAGCTTTCACTTTAGAATAGGGGGTCAAATTGCCTTTATTAGCACTGTATTAATGGCAGTTTAGCCTTAATTATTGGCTTATTCTCCTCAATAAAGTTGAATATCACTCAATAAGTGCATAATTAATGAGGATTTAGCTTTCACTTTAGAATAGGGGGTCAAATTGCCTTTATTAGTACTGTATTAATGGTAGTTTTGCCTTAATTATTGGCTTATTCTGCTCAATAAAGTTGAATATCATTCAATAAGTGCCATAATTAATGAGGATTTAGCTTTCACTTTAGAATAGGGGGTCAAATTGCCTTTATTAGTACTGTATTAATGGTAGTTTTGCCTTAATTATTGGCTTATTCTGCTCAATAAAGTTGAATATCATTCAATAAGTGCCATAATTAATGTGGATATACATTTCACTTTGGGGGTCAAATTGTCTTTATTACACTATTTTAGCAATTTATAACTGCAAACCCATCAGTAATTAAGCATAGTTACTAGTTTATTGTTCAGTTAACTTAATAGAATGGCACAGAAATATAATTACATCACTACACAAAAATAATATATGGTTTATTAAGTTGTAGATAATGACTAAAAGGCATTTACTGTACATTCAGTTAATCATTAATTACTATTGTGTCCATTCTTAACTAATGCATAATTAGTAAACAAGTAAATCATTAATTACTAGTTTATTTATGATTAACTAATGCATAATTCTGACCCTTACAATGTAAAGTTAATCATTAATTACTAGTGTGTTCATTCTTAACTAATGCTTAATTGTGAACAAGTTAATCATTAATTAATGCTTAACTAATGCATTATTCTGGACCCTTAAAATAAAGTGTTACCAAAGTTTGATTTATCAGCTGGCCCCGATGGTCGCTAAGAAGAGTTCTGTTGACAACTATGCGTCGCTCAACATACGTCACTTACTCTGTAGCTCTGATTGGTTGTAGGTCTATCCAATTGAGGTCTTTCCTGGATCGGTTGAAATACGCCCCCATAATCAAAGCCCAATGGAGCAGTATCAGACTCATATTCGAGCTAGAATTGAGTATGACCACGTCAGGCTAATATGGGGGCGCATTTCCTTCAAAAATAAAACTAATCCACTGCATCTTCAGCGGCTCTGATGTCAGGAGTACATCGAAACTGTTATGTTCACTCTTACATTCAACAACAAAACACGTCATTCTCTTAAGAAACATTCTTGTCTCTACAGCTGCTCTAAATGGCGGACTGTGTACAACTCGCTCAGGGCGGGTCTATGCTAATACGGCAGAGTATGTCAGCAGTCGAGGGCGGGGCCTGAGTAAAGTGACGTCACTTTGCCCAGAATCTGCAAACGGCTTGTTCTGATACACTGCTTATGATTTATGGCAATTAAAAAAAAAAAGGAGTGGGTGGATTTTTATCATTACAGGGTGGTTGTGTACATTATGATCAAACACCACGTAAAAGTGAATTTTGCATAATAGGTGTCCTTTGAATGAGCTGTAATTCAGAACCTAAAAGTACTTATCATGAGGGGAAATATGGCCTAGATTGGCCACATGATGTAATTCCTTCATTAACAAGTCTCTAAATGTGTTTTCTTAAATTACACAGATACGGTTGTAAGAATTACTTAACATATTGGACAAAGAATGTTGATTTGATGTGAGGATTTGATTGCATGAGCTGTGTTTGTGTTTAATGTGTGTTTATTTCCAGGCACCTGTAGTAGGGTTTGCACACTTAACCAACTCTGGGTGGGAACTCATTATAATTAAGTTCACGCTTCAGGCTGTTTACCAATGCGGGAAGGGGGCTACAGTAATTTGCAGTGTATTTCTGCAGATGTTCCTTTAGATTCTTAAAGAGATAGTTCACCATAAAATGAAATTTAAGTAATAAATTACTCAGCCTAGTGTTGTTCTAATGCCTTATGCCCTTCTTTCTTTTATGGTCCACAAAAGGATATATTTAAAAAAAAATAAAAAATAAATGTCCAGCTTGTCCATATAATGGCAGTGAAAAGCAACCAGCATCAGCTGACACAAAAAGTATCACACAATGATCCTATGCAACACATGCCATTTATTCAAAGTGTTCTGGGGGTATACGATATGAAATTTTAATGTACTATTTAAAGGTGCCATAGAATTGAAAATTGAATTTACCTTGGCATAGTTGAATAACAAGAGTTCAGTACATGGAAATGACATACAGTGAGTCTCAAACACCATTGTTTCATCCTCCTTATGTAAATCTCATTTGTTTAAAAGACCTCAGAAGAACAGGCGAATCTCAACATAACACCGACTGTGACGCAACAGTCGGGATCATTAATATGTACACCCCCAACTTTTGCATATGCCAGCCCATGTTCAAGGCATTAGACAAGCCAGTATTAACATCTGGAGCTGCACAGCCAAATCAACAGACTTTATGCAGGTAAGCAACCAAGGACAATAGCGAAAAATGGCAGATAGAGCAATAATAACTGACATGATCCATGATAACATGATATTTTTGCTAATGTACTGTTAAATGTGGTTAAAAGTTACCATTGTTTCTTACTGTATTCACGGAGACAAGAGCCGTCGTTATTTTCATTATTAAACACTTGCAGTCTGTATAGTTCATAAACACAACTTCATTCTTTATAAATCTCTCCAACAGTGTGTAACGTTAGCTTTAGCCCGTTAGCCACACATAGGCTACTATCAAACTCATTCAGAATCAAATGTAAACATCCAAATAAATACATACTTACATAATTGGGTATGCTGCATGACAAACACTTTGTAAAGATCCATTTTGAGGGTTATATAAGCTGTGTGAACTTTGTTTATGCAATGTATTATAGAGTCGTGAGCTTGGGGGCGGGGAGTGCGAGCATTTAAAGGGGAAGCACGCTGAATCGGACGCATATTTAATGATGCCCCAAAATAGGCAGTTAAAAAAACAATTAAAAAACAGTTAAAAAAAAATCTATGGGGTATTTTGAGCTGAAACTTCACAGAAACATTCAGGTGACACCTTAAACTTTTATTACATCTTGTGAAAAAGCGTTCTATGGCACCTTTAACAAAAGCCTGCTGGTCTTCGGTGCACTGCTACACTACATAAGCGTTCATGTGACTGTTAGCGCCACAGTTCACTCCGTCTCGCCCAGAAAAGGCACACAAGTTGTGAGAAATCAAGACACAAAATACAATCCATGTACATTCTTCTTTGAGGTAAATATATCTGTTGCGTTCGTTGCTACAAGAAGTTATCATGTTCACATCTGTCAACTGTCATCAGGCAAATTAAAAGAAGCATGGATACTTTTTGGGGATTTGCTAGGAGTTGTATTCCATGTTGTGCAACAATAATTCAAGTTGTCCAATAAAAACAATGAATACATCTGAGAGGAGATTTTGAAACTAGTAATTATTTTAGCAAAAAGAAACAATATGGGAACTAAACCTTGCCAGTGTGCAGCTTGGCTGCGCACAAGTCGAGTGTTTTACATGTAACTGTAGCTAGTTATTTTTAAATAAATGATCCCTGAGCATTCAATTTTTTCTACCATACAAATGCAACACATTTGTATTTATGAACGCACATTTATTAGAGCCAAAAAACAAGGCACAAAATTCCCATTCTGTCAGTCTTTCATTTGAGCAAGTTGAATCGACATTGTTAGCATGCTGAGATGTAATCACACTTTGCATATTGTTCATGATTATGCATGCTGTGCGTAGTTGCTGAAAGCAGAGCCGTACAAAGAAACCTGCTTTCTGTCAGCACTGAAGCATGGCAACAACCTGTGGAGCCAGGTGCTCACCATGGAAATTTTGGAAAAAAAAAAAAAAAAAAAAAAAAAATCATCTTTAGCCTAAACAAAGTTTAAAAAAAAACAACAACAAGCATTTAAAACAGAAGATAAAGCTTGCTTGGTATTATAAATTTATTTTAAAATTGTAATGCTGCGAAGTGCGAACTCTCAAGGTAACTTATGTTTCCTGTACTTTTTTTAAATGTACACTTGAAGCAGACCTGGATACACTGCAGGCTTTCAGAAACCCCATGACATTTGCTCACATAAATCTCTGAAACAGAAGTTCAGAATAAAGTGCAGATGGTAGGGACACACAAAACGTATTTATTTTTTATTTATTTAGCAATAAATTTGAACATAATTGCTGTTTCAGAACTTTTTTAGATGTTTTAACCCTTGTGAAAAACAAGTGTTCTTAGTTGTATTGTTTGCATTGAATGTGTATTGAACATGCATTTGTAGTTACTCTTAAATGATTAAAAAAATACTGTGCTTGCAGATAATATAACACTAATGAAATAAAAGGCTACTTAGGCGTACTTAAGAGTTCACTTTAATGACTGTTTCTTAACAAAGTTAAAGGGTTAGTTCACCCAAAAATGAAAATAATGTAATTTATCACTCACCCTCATGTTGAGATATTTTTGATGAAATCCAATTGACTCAGTGAAGGCCTGCATTGCCAGCAATGTCACTGAACCTCTCAAGATCCAGAAAGGTACTCAAAACATATTTAAAACAGTTCATGTGACTACAGTGGTTCAACTTTAATATTATAAAGCGACAAGAATACATTTTGTGCACCAAAAAAACTAAATAACGACTTTTCAACAATATCTAGTGATGGGCGATTTCAAAACACTGCTTCAAAGCTTTATGGATCTTTTGTTTCGAATCAGTGGTTCAGAGAACCAAAATCACATGATTTCAGTAAACGAGGCTTTGTTTATGCGATCCGAACCACTGATTTGAAACAAAAGATTTGTAAAGCTTCGAAAGCTTCATGAAGCAGTGTTTTAGAATCGGCCATCACTAGATATTGTTGAAAAGTCGTTATTTCGTTTTTTTGGCGAACAAAAAGTATTCTCGCCACTTTATAATATTAAGGTAGAACCACTGTAGTCACATGAACTGTTTTAAATATGTCTTTAGTAACTTTCTGGATCTTGAGAGGTTCAGTGACATTACTGGCAATAGAGACCTTTCATCAAAAACATCTTAATTTGTGCTCTTGTCTTAAGCCTGACGGTCGGCCGTCGGGCAGTTTTTGTTCGACTAAGTTTTCTCAGTGTGTTCTGCACCGTTGGCTGAAGTTCGTCCTCGTAGCCTTTTTTTCGTCCGATTCGACATGTTGAATCAGTGTCTGAGCTTGTCGGTTAGTCGGGCCATCTGATCATTCTGATTGGCTGTTCAGCTACTGCCACCTGCTGGTACGGAGAGGCATTTCTTCTTACACAGGTGCAGAATGGACGTGCTGCTTGGCCGTTGGGTGTCGAGCGTCGGTTTGGTGTGGCAGGGCAACTTTGGACCCAGACGCTGCCGACATGAGCCAACCCCGCAGTCTGCCTTCGTCGCCACTAGTTCGTCGGCATCTGCTTGGTGTGTTCTGGCCTTTACAGGTGTAGAACGACATGAGGGTGAGTAATAAATTACATGATTAATTTGTGAAATTAAAAGTTTTAATTTAAAATGTTTTGTTTTAAAAAATATTTTGTTGTGCTTTAAAGAAGTACTTGTACTTTTACTACTTGTACTGTTGTACTTTAAAGACGTGTTGACTAACATATTGAAGCACATGTACAGTACTTGCTCATTTTAACTGTAGAGTGTTATTTGATATTACATTTAAGTTAATACATTTTAATTGTATTAAAATGCAACTTCATATTTACTAATGAGTCATAATTACAAATATATTTCAATAGAAATGACAATGAAGTTTCTTTTAGTTTACCATAAGTGCTTGACATTCAGCAGTGCATTTTAACCATATTCCAAAGACAATAGAAGTAATTATGGAATTACATATAAAGAGGTATTTAAGTCCTACTTAGGTGGGCCAAAAAGCAAGTTAACTAATAGCATTTAATATACAGTAAATTAAAAAAAGTAGTCCCGCTCATGCTTATTCACTTAATGGCAGTGAATAGTGACAGCAAGCTTTTTTTTTTTTTAAAAAAGATTCAAAAGTATCACAGAATGATCCCATGTGACATGTGTCATATATTCCAAGTGTTCTGGGGTAATGTCAAACTATTGAAAGCTATGTAGAGTACTCCAAATCAGTCACTTATGAGGTTGCACGATACTTAGGATGCTATCTTAGAAGGCAGAGGCGTGAGAGTTCATATCTCCGTGCGTGAGGTTTATTGGCAAGCAGCAACCTGTTTCAAACCACTTTACTGATGCCAGCTAAGTAGAGATAATTTGCTAATGAAGCAGCTGTATACATGATCTACATTTACATTGACAGCATGCATACATGCTTAAGGGCATTTAAACTTGAAATTGTTAACCCAGGGCCATGTTAAATCCAAGGTTAATAATAACATTGATTAGATAAGCACAGCATGCAAGTAGCATGTGACCTGTTTTAATAATAGTGTTGCCATAAACATCCACTTCTAAAATGCTACAAAAAAATATTTATAACTGTTTACCTCAAACTAAATACATGTATGAAAATGTTTGTATAGATGATGAAATCTGCACTGTGGATGGCGCTCAGGGAAGTTTTTAAAAGACATTTTTCAATGTTAATGTGTAATTTAAAGGTCCCGTTTTTCATGTTTTTTTTAAGCTTTGATTGTGTTTATAGTGTGCAATATAACATGTGTTCATGTTTCTTGTGTAAAAAAACACAGTATTTTTCACATAATTTACTTATTTGTATACCGCTGTTTCCACTGTCATAAAAACGGGCTGATGACTTCCTTGTTCTATGAAGTCCCTCCTTCAGAAATACGTAACAAGTTCTGATTGTGCCAGCGGTTCCTGTGTTGAGATTCGACAGCAGCTTAGCGCATCTTGCCCGGAAAGGTCACGCCTCTTACCATAACGTGGAGATGCACGCGCTCAGTGTTATTGTAAACGTCTTTAATTTTACCCTATCAATTTGAGCCGGAATCAGACCCGGTGATTGGACTGCGGGATGAAAATAACAGTGTTTCGACGACATGGCGACAAACACACTCTACAAACGCAACTCTTGTGTATTCCTGTGGGTGGAGGTTAGTCAAAAAACTGTTTTAGTGACGTCATTAAAGAAGGAAGTAGAGGGATGTAGTCCAAACTGGCCGTTTGATGTAGGCGACTTCTGTTAAATAAAATATCTCGCTTGGCATTGAACTTTGAGCTTTAAAATTTTACAGATTTTATTTATACTCTAACAACAACATTACACACTAACTAAAGTTTGAAACATGGGATCACGAAGAACGGGACCTTTAAGAAATGGAATTAAAATCTCTTTTTTTCCATTTACGTAAAATAAATCTCAATTAAAGGCACAGTATGTAAGTTTCGCCACTAGAGGTCACCTATTCAAAACAATAACAAAGGCGTAGCTTGATGACAATGAGCATGGAATCGTGGGAGTTGTCATCTTCACCTCCACAGTTGATCGAAAGCAATCTGATGAAACTCAGGCAGAAATCATGTTTATAGATGAGCTAATGTATTAAAGTTTTATTAATGTTATTGTTGTATGAAGCTGGTCGGGAGCCTGGGACATTTTACATGGATGTTTTTATTATGCTTATGCCGCAGTCGGCCATGACCGCTTTTGTTCTTTGTTTATTTTACGATTAAAGTTAAGTTTAACGTCCGCCTCCTTCTTCCCTGAACTTTTAACTTTTTTACAGTTACTTTTGATCACCTTAAATTCGCATTATTATTCAATCAATAAAAATATACAACATTCGTTCTAGTGGATTTTGTATATTTTAATCCAAAATATAAAAATCTTTAATGTGACAAACAGTGTGCTACACTAAAGAAAACATAATAAACCCAACTTAATCATTCCTTAATTAACACAATTAACAAAACACACTGAACAGGATGTATTAGTGGTGAACATGCAAATAAAATTGCAGAAATCAAATAAAATAGCACTGTTGGATGATATCCAGAATAGCTACTACTATTAAAGATATGTCCATCATGGCAAACCAGGCCTTGTTGATCTCATAATATCTCATGTTAGTGGGGAAATTCAATGAACTGCATCCACTGAAAGCATTGTTTGTACCGTTTGTGTTGTTTGAGCGACGGATTTGCTAAAGCATTTATGCAAATCAGCACAAATGCGCCCACAAAATTCAAACACAATTTGCAATATGCAATTCCCCAAGAGCTTGTAGGCCAGCGCTAGGTTGTGAAGGATGAAGCAGACCTCTATTCCATTTCTCCATTTTCAGGCAGATCTCATGACTGTGTTTTGGACTGGGTAAGAAGAGCTTTTTATATGTTCAATATGCCATAATAGGACTGAGCAATTAATTATATTTTAATTGAGACTGTGTCACAGATCCCTTGTCTCCAGCACTCCAATTCCCATGATCCTCCTGTTCTCCACACCTGCACTCACTTCCCTCGTCATCTCCCCATCATCACTCATCATCATCACCTGGACTTCCTCGTTTGCACTCCCTATATATATGGACTCACTCCCTTCACTCCTTGTCTGTTCTTATATGTTATTTGATGTTGTATCTCTTCGTTGTATCATTAAATACCCATTTGCTGTGGAAGTCCGTGAATGCTTCATCCTTACAACACCAACCGTAACAGACTGCAATTTATGTTTTTCTTGATTAGTTAAGCAATATTGGCCTGCTATTTATTTATCCTGAAATGTTTTTTCCATCTCCATTTTTCCATTTCCATTTATCTTACATTAGTAACAAGCCTCCATGAGCATTTATGCTTGGGTTTGCAAGATGTCAAGAGTTTAAACCCTCTAATCAGAGCTTTTAAGCCATTCTCTTAAATGGATACATTTTCTACGAGTTCTATCCGGACATTAGTGTTTTTTTTTTGTTTTGTTTTTTTTTCTCTCTCTTTTTTCTTGTAATTACATTAATTCTGACATGAAAGCACCTTAAAGGTTCAAGTAAGCGATTTCTGAGAAACGCTGTTGGAAGTGGATCAGACCGAGCTCCACAACACACTTGTTGCCAATCAGCAGTAGGGGGCGTGTCTACTCATGATGGGGTGGAGAGAAAGTGAGCAAGAGGGAGATCTGAAGAAAGACCGTTGAAAGAGAGATGACTGAGAGGAACATCAGAGGAATATCACTGGAAAAAGAAGGGTTATGCCCAGATAAGAGCTTTAGGACCCGTCTTAATATTAGAAAAGTCATTCATTGTTGGAGAGACCCAGCGGGAAGGCCTCAAAACAGACGCTGAGGTTGCGTTGATTCTACTCCACACGAGTAACATTGGTTTTCGCTATGTTTCACAGAACCACGAAATGCTGTTGTTGTAATGTATAGTAACAGGACAGTGTTGAATTTCACTGTCTGTCTGGAGTTTTGCTGCTGGCAACTAACGTGTACTTTGTTCATTTTTTTTTTTTTTTCCCTCCTTGTTGTTCGTTTGTCATCTTCGCTTTATTTTTTGCAAAGCTTCAGGTATGATAAAGAAACATCCACTCTTGCACTGTGTGATTGTGCATTTTGGGGGCGGAGCAATGGGGGAGGGGTGTGTTTGTTTGGGCTGATTTCAAATAACAACAGTGTTCAGTGCTTCCCACACATAGACTTTACTTGGGCGGCCCGCCCGCGTATAATAACGGCCGCCCAAGTATATTCAGAGACACATTTTTGCCTTTATTATTTTTATCCTCTTATACTTTTATATCCGCGCAAGATAATGAGACCATCCGCGATCGATTAACTAGTCGTTTCGTACCTGCTCGTTATGTGTGCGTCAGAACTGTTTACTCCCGCTGACATTCCCACAGGCGCTGCATTTTGCATAGTCACAAGGGGGCGCTGTTGCGCGTTCTACAAGCTCGCGCAACAGCGCTTCAGACTGTTTCAAAGTGATTCTCAATCAATGAAAAGCACAGATTTATGCCAAGCGATTGCTAATGAACTCAAGTTGATGAATTATTACAATGTCTACTTTATGGCCTTTATATACAATGTTTTAGACGATTGTAAGAATCTGAAGGATCAGCCTGCAATAGTAAAGACATTTCAAAATAAGAGTCCCGGTGTATTTCGGGCTTGTTTATAATTAAAAGTCACACGCTAAGTTTTTCTTTTTCTTTTGGGCATTATTGGTATTTTGGTTACACAATAAATTGTATTTAATTTGATTTCCATTTAATTCATAGTAAATTATTGTAGTCTCTCCCACAGGAAGAAAAGACTAAGAACATTATTTGACACATATATTATTCATTTTATAAATTTTACTAGTAAAATCTGTGTCCCATTCACTGAGAGAGACACTATATGACAGCAAGGAGAACATAGGAAAAGGTGAACCATTTAAATGCTGTAATTTTGCATAATTTACAATACATAATAATGCATAATATTAGTATGTAATTAAATGTAATATGCTATGTAATTAAAATTAATTTCAATAAATAAAAATACTGTTAAAAATCACACATCATTTGTTTGTCACATGTAGTAGACCATTTTTGTGCCATGGGTAATAGGATTTTTCGCCCGGCTACCACCGCAAGTATATTTCAAACCTGTGGGAAGCACTGGTGTTTCTCAGAAATCACTTTCTACACCTTTAATTCTTATGAAATTTAATTCTTAACATTTCACAAATGACTACAATCATGATTAAAGAAATAATCTTGTTTGTTTTAACCATTATTTTGCAGCCCTATGTAAGGATATATTCAGTATATAGTATATTTTCTCCCAAAATATATGTAACATAATTTGTCACTTCTTTTTGTATCTTGTCATGAATCACTTATGCTATTAGGTTTCAATAATGTGTACATTTTTAATTATAGGTTTGACTTATTGTAGTCAAAGTAATCATTAAAAATGAAAGTTACACTTTATATTAAGGTGTCCTATTATACATTTAAGTACTGAGTGATATTAATCAACTACAGGTACATGTACTTACTATAGGGTTAGTGTTAGGATTAGGGTTTGGTTTGGTTTAGGGTTACTATATAACTACATGTAACAGGGACACTAAAATAAAGTGTTACCAAAATTTATTTCATTTAATTGAATTAAGCAAAGATGCCTCTTGGCTTTGAGTAGCAACGATTTTGAATTATTTTAGTGTCAAAGACTTTCAATATACATTAATAATTGAAAGGAAGGAAGCCCAAAAAATGATAAGGTTTACAACAAGACATGGTTATTAAAAAAATAAATAAATAAAATACAAAAATAAGTAACCCAATGTTACAAAAGCAACAATTTAAATCAAATCTCATTTGCCCCAAAGAGGATATTCAACTCTCTACATAACTCACCCCAGAATCAAGGTGTGAAATGTAAATGTTTTCAAGTAAAATTAAGATATATGATTTTGTGTTATAAACACCATGGCACCAATGTAACCCCTTCTGTTCGTAACGCCCGCTCTAAGTGGGACTCAAACCCGGCTCCATCCGCATGGGAGTCGATCACTCTAACAAGGAGGCTAAAGACCACAGTCTCTAGTGAGGTTTACACGGCACAGCTCTTACTGGCCTATGTCCGTTACACTAACATATTCTATACATATACACATTTGAAATAAGCTCTCGTAAGCAAAACTACATGTCATTTATTAATGTAGTATGAACAATTTTAAATAAAGATAATGTCGTGAGGGGTTCGAAAGATCAGTGGATCTGTTTATTATGACTAATCAGAGAACAGACAACGTAACCTTCAACAAAACACGCCTCTGAGGCACAAACGCATCTCGTTTCCAACTGCTCGGGTGATTAAAAAGCCTCATTGATTAACAAGAAAAATAAATAACTTGTTTTGATTTGAGTTTCATAATCCTGCTATACCTCTCAAAGGTATTCACTCAATCATTCGTATGCGTATGATTAAGATTTAACATCTGCAAATCCTCATTCAGCTTTGTAATACATTAGGCATGTAATTGTTTTTGCATGTTTTGTCTTCACACTTAACAAAATACCTTTGCAAATTTCCCATTATAAAATAATTCACAAGTTAACATATGAAGTTTACAGCAAAAGTCTAAGGAACTGTAAAGTGATTCTTAGTCACAGGTGGATTCTAGATCAATCTTGAATTATTTATGTCTTCATTTCATGTTTCAAAGCAGAATAAACTACTAATTAAAGGGAAAAAATCGATTATATCATGAAGATTATATCATGAATATATCATTGCCTTTATTAATCATTCATTATGATATCTTCAGATTTTCAGAATTTGCCTGTAATCTGCAGATCTCTCAATCAATAATTCTCCCCCTCAGAACTGTTTAACTTATTATACAGAATTATAAAGGAATTACAGTATCAGGCACAGCCCAAGTCATGAATTTTCTTGCATTTTCATTTCAAAGAGGAAAGCTACATGAGCATCATGATGATATAAAAGTGAGAATGATGCTTTAACTGAGGAAATGTCACATTTAAGGGTGCCTTCTTAAACCATGAGCACCTTTAGAAAACAAACTTTTCTTCGTGTCACATCATACAGCTTATATTTCATCCATTCAAAAATGTAACAAATTTAATTGAATTGACAAATTATATATATATATATATATATATATATATATATATATATATATATATATATATATATATATATATATATATATATATATATATATATATTTTTTTTTATTTTTTTTTTTTTTATTTATTTATTTTTTCTCCCACAAAAAGTATTGAAATGGGCAGGGGTGCAGGAGACATTTTCAAACCGCGTTGGGGGGGCAACTGCGTTGCTGGTCGAGGCAATAATCACTTTTGTTTCGCTTTCAGAGATCTCTTTTATAGATGCCATCAATGCTTTTACCTTTCTAGATGTAGGGGAAGAGCAGGGACAAAAGTAACATTTTTCACAAAAATGTAATTTTAAAAGGTAATGTTTTAGACAGCGATATATTTTTGCTGTGGTCAATAACTGACAAGTGTGGTCTATCAATACCAGGTGGTATTTTGTACAAATGTAGAACGGCTTCAGTATAATTTCACTTTGAACATAAGTTGGACATTGTTACTTTCGACCCCGTCAGGTGGGACGAAAGTAACACACAGGTGGGTCAAAAGTAACACAACAATACAAGTTAGATTTTTTTGTGCTAGTCTTGTTTTTATTAAATACACCTGACCATGACCTTGTTCATAAGTAACTGCAAACATATTTTGTCCTTTATCTTTGCAAAAAAAATATTAAATTACATTTTCATTTCAAATTGGGAATTTCAGTTTCATCAAATGTTTCAAAAGTAACCCAACAGTACAAACTTGATGTCACAGACACGTCAGGTTCCAACGTCACCCAATCACAGCGCGCACCTTCTCCAGAATACTGATCACCGCCACCTGCACCTCATCACTCTCCTCATCAACAGCACTATAAAGCACTCACGCACACAGCACTCCACGTCCAGTCTTGTTTGCATACCCTACATGTTTATGCTTACCTCAAGGACTCCTCTCCGCATACCCACCTGTCTCCATCGTGTCGATTCCCATTGTGTGCCTCGTCTGCTCCATGAGTGTGTTCCCGTAAGCTTCCAAGTGCTCCAACGATCTCCAGTCTCCAGCGTCTAACTCCCTGCAAAGAAAAGGACAGTAACTATCCCACGTATTATCAGTTCAAGTCAAACTACTACCAGTTCTCTCACCTGTTTCATTCTCCTTGCTCTCCTGTGGTCAAAATAAAAGACTGTGTTACGCTATACCTGTGTCTGTCCTCCGTCTACTGTAACACTTGAATTGTTTAGAATATTTTTGGGAGGCAATGTCAATTTATTTTATAAAACATTTTTTCAACAGTTTGAACAATATGAAAATTACATTAAATTAGCATAATATAAATTCTCAACATAATGTAGCAGTAGTCATGTTTCCAATTCAGCTGTTTTTATGCATACATTCAAAATATGCATAAAAACATCTGAATAGAAACACTGCAAATTCATAGGTGGGTGTGGAAAAGCTAAGGTATGGCTAAAAACTAAATGTGACTATGGTAAATTTAAACAGATTGAGTGAATAAATGGTGACATACAGAAATCAGCAACAGATATGTCCAGAAACGCCCTCTCATAAACATCTGGCTGAATCAGACCTCTGTTTGTCTTTCTGACCCTCACTCTTGGCATATTCTGCTAGTATAATACAACATGAACATGTTTTAATAAATGCTGCAACGCAGAGAAAGCCACCACATTAGCAGTGGGACAAAAGAAACGCTTGTTGTCACTGGAGCGGGACGAAAGTAACAAATGTTACTTTCGTCCCGACAGGAACATCTGACATTTAAACCCAAATTACTTTCATATTGAAAAATACTGACAAGTCAAACTTCAGGATGTGTTACAGCACTAAATAACCTGTAGATTGATCATTATTGTGACGCATGAAACGAGAAACACAACTTGTAATTAGAAAAAAAGTACCGCTTCAGCAATTTATTTACCATAGGCCTACTCGAAAACTGTTTTCCGGACCTAACCGCGGGAAACTATGACGAAATTACATGATATTTGGCAGCTCCGTCAAGGGTTGCGTGCTGAACGTGCTGTCATAACTTGAAATGCAAATGTAGTCGGGGCTCTGAAAAAATCGCTTTGTTACTTTCGTCCCGCGTTACTTACCGAAATCAAAACAGTCCATAAACTATAAATCCTCACGAAAACTTCAGTCAATCCAGCTCGCGCATCAACCTGAGAGATCAGCCTCCTGTCAAATTTATCGGTTTCTGAATGGACGGTTTGGCTTGACTGACAAACGCTAACGTTCGGGCATGATTTATATAGGCCTACCATTGACCTGTCCTAAAATGCATTCTCTGATCGATTGCTTGGAGATCGCGTGTTTCTCCGTTCGAGAGCGCATTTCCTGTTCACATCCGTTGAACAGTTGATTATTTACGAACGAAAGCTCACAGAAACGTGAAAATGGTCTCATTTGAAAGAAAATATCCTAAGCTAAAAGATGATATAGTTTGACTGATTGAAGCCCTTATTAGCCCGATTTCTCTCTTTTCAAAACTGCGGGGATCCTGTCAACGGCGCCCCTGGAAATGGGACATAACCACATAAACACACTCACCACAAACACACTGCCAGTCAGAAGTTTGCAGCCAGTAAGATCTTTTTTTATTATGTTTTTGAGTCTCATATATTCACTAATGCTGCATTTATTTGATCAAACAGTAGGCCTAATGGTCACATTCACGTCTTGTTCTGTTCTGTTGTGTTTTGCGCCCATAGTTTTTATTGTCACCATTTGAATGAGTTCTTGTTCATTATTAGTTGTCATGGTTCCTGATTAGTTAAACCAAAGACAAATATATAGAAAGACGGTGCACTCCTATTATTATGAATGGGAGAAAGTGCAACGTGCAAATTGGCGGAATAAGTCCCACAGTTCTTCTGAATTTGGTTTGTCTCAGTTTCATATGTTTCTTCATCTAATCACAGAAGGATTTGATGATGGTGAGCTCTGATCTCCATGTGGAGCACCGGCTGTTATCAGTCTTATTGTGTATTCAAAAATCTCACTGGATTATTACAATTAATGGCAAAATGAATGTTTGGAAATGTGAACGGATATTTCCTATTGACACACTACAGCAAAAGATATAAATAACTGACTTAAAACCTTTTTTGGGGGGTGAAAATACTGACGTGCCTAAGACTTTTGCACAGTACTGTATATATATATATACTGTATGTATATATATAAATGAGCAATATCACACGAGTAGCAGTGCGATATGGCTGTATATCAGCACGCTGTGATTACCTACGGCACTCGGCCTGCGGCCTCGTGCCTACGGACGACTCACAGCGTGCTGATATACAGCCATATCGCATGGCTACGAGTGTGATATTGCGTTTATACAACAGTTCGACGGCACGAGTGTGTAAATAAATAAGAACAACAACAACGGAGTGTCTTTAAAACCCTCTTTTGTGCAGCACTACTTCCTTCCGCCACGGATTCAAATCTCAATTTGACAGTTGGACCAAGCCTCCGTTACTAATTCTAAAACGTCACTTCAGAACTAGTAACGAAGGAACGTTTCAAAACTCAAGTTGTCAGTTGAACCAAGCCTCCGTTACTAACTCTAAAACGTCACTTTAGAACTAGTAAGGAAGGAACGTTGAGTCGCTTCATTGAAACACATTGAATTTTGTACAGTATTAGAGAGAGAGAGAGAGAGAGAGAGAGAGAGTAGGCTATTAACTGTGTCTGGTATATTGCATTACATTCATTCTTCAAGTCGATGTCTATAATATTATATCCTTTATACAAGTCCGTTTGAATGTCCGCTGAGGAAAGCGATCTTTGTATTTGTCCTTTTCCGTAACATCCATTACACCACAGCGCTAAAACAACTTCCTTTTGCAAAAGTTCCTTTCAATTTAAAAGTCTCTTGTGCTTCACTGACTCATTCTCCTGTAAAGTGTTGCCGCCATCTAATGGCGTATTAATGTAATGTTCACTCAATCCATATTACTTAATGGACATCTTTATATAAAATCATATTTATTAACAATAATATTTAGAACAACAAATAAGCACAACTGTACAGTTCAGTCAAACATAAAGCACTAGTAAAAAATTAGGTCACCATTTACACTTGTATGTGGGTTTTACAAATATTTAACGAATGAAAAGGATTTTAAAGAGCTTGTGACAAAACCTCCTAACTCCATTGGATCCTCAAACTGTCAATCAAGCCTCATTAATCTGCCTCACCTCCTGAATAAAGTGCGCACGCAGTTTGGACATCTCCTCTGTGCAATGCAAAGGTAAATAAAGATCTGTTGAAAAAAATTGTAAAGCGTTTTCTTTACTCAAAAAAACCATATGTTTATAAAGTTTAATGTTTTACGTATTACATAGCGGAGAAGAGTCTGATATGTCCCGTCTAGTTGTAGCCAATGTGCTATATAAGGATGTAACGTAACGTTTATTATTATCAAATTTAATATAGCACAATTCGACTTGCTCTGGAACAAATAATAGATTAATGAGACCAAAGATTGCCCGTTCTATGTACTCAAATTGAATTATGTCTCATGTTTAACCACTATAAGAGGCAGCGGCAAATCCCAGAGGCACTGGCCGAGATGAAGCTGTTCTCCGGCGGTTACAGAAGCACTGAACGGCCGCTGACCCACTCGAGCTCGCATCTCCGAAAACGTCAAAACAAATGGTAAAATAGGCGTATTAGAGTAAAGAGTATCCAAAAATGTAATCAAGAGAGTAAAAGTTGCTAATATTCTTGATACTTGGTCAAACTACAAAGTAGCCAAAAAGATACTTTTTTACACTTATTATATTTACTCAAATACTTTACATCACTGTTCCCTGTTTATTTGATCATCCTTTGTGTTTTAAAGCCCTCTGTTTCTTCTGTTCATGGTCTTGCATTAATGTTTTGGTAAATGTGCAGTGTTCTCACTCTCTGTGATTATTAAATATTGTGTTTCTTTGGTTATTCTGCATCACACATCGTCTTTGTTGTCTTCATTGTCTTATGATCCTACAGAAATCATTCTAATATGATGATTTGCTGTTCAAGAAACATTTCATATTATCAATGCTGAAAACAGTGTAATATTATTTTAATATTATAATATTGTTGCTTAATATTTTTGTAGAAACCATGATACATTTTTTAGCAATCTTTGATGAAAAGAGCATTTATTTGAAATGGGTACCTTTTGTAACATTATAAATGTCTTTTACTTTCACTTTTGATCAATTATTTTTTTCCTTGCTGAATAAAAGTATTCATTTCTTTCAGGAAAAAAAAAAAATAAATAAATACATTTTTCTCACCCCAAAGTTTGGCTTTTATCAAAATGACAATCCTTTGAGTTCTAAATATTGAGAAGGTTTTGTTTCATTGTTTTCTTTGCTTTGTTTATTTTAATGATTCTAGTGTACCATTTTAGTGTAAAATGCAGAGTATCAAATTGAAGTGTAGAAAATCTTTAAGACAAAACAGTGGAGCCAAAATAGTACATTTTCAAGCTTCTACAATATTTTTTAACATTTTCAATGTTTGAAATGACCCTTGCTGACGGCTTGTGTGATGAGAATCCTCACCAAGCTTGATACTGAGATCACAGCAGTCTGTGCCTGAATTGATTTCTTTTGCTTGAGACTTTTTTTTTTTTTTTTTTGCTCAAATTTCCTATATCTATCTGCAGGTCCCCAGACACCTTCTGAAGATGAAAACCAAGGACACGGGCACATGAAATAGACGCAGTCTTCGGCTACTCAAGATTTTCAATCAAGCCCTGATGGAATAGCTTTTTTCCAAAGACGCACTGGCATTACCTGCAGCCCAAAAGCTGAATATGTGGTGCTCAAAGGATTTTTTTTTCTTTCTGTTTTGTTCTTTTTTTTCTGTCTTTTCATACTTGTCACACTTATAAAATAATTTTTTTAGACTTCACAAAATAAAGAAGGACTACTATGTAAATGACAAACAACATGTATATACAGTGGCCTGCGAGAGTATTGAAATAGTTATCCAATCTGTTTTTTTGCTTTGTCATTATTGTGTATGAAGTGTAGATTAGTGTGAAAAAAAATAAAATAAATTTAAAATCATTTAACATAAGGCAGATGTACGGAGCCCCTAAAGGGATGTGGTGTTTTTCAAGGGAACGCAAACATCTTTGCGAGGAAACGCAAAGTATCTCGGGGGAACGCAAAAGTTTTGCGAGGGAACGCAAAAGATTTGAAAAAAAAAAATTCTTCCCATCCCAATTTTTTTTTCCACCAGCACTTAAAATTTCCTTCCTTCCTATTTTTTTTTTTTTTTCACCACCACATCCCTTTAGGGGCTCCGTACAGATGTAACACATTTGGTCATTGTTGTCTTAGGTCCCGTCCACGCGGAGACGAGTTTAGCTGTATACGCAAAAATTTTGTATCGTATAGGCGTTTCGTCCAGACGGATCTGGCGTTTTCAGAAGGTGAAACCACTATTTTTTAAAACCGGGTCCCAGAGTGGATAAATCTGAAAGCGACACCCTTTGCGTTTTCGTGTGTACAGCCAATCTGTATATTTTGTGAAACGATGATGTCATCATCCCACGTGTCGATCCTAGTCACCGCTAACAGCACAAAACAGCAACAACAACAATAATAGCGTACTACATGCTTGTGTTCGTGCTGCAGAAGCTACCGAGCCTAAAGTTTTATTAAAATAAAGCTTTATTTCGAAGCTTTACTTAAGTTTGTATACAGTGGGCAAGGTTTATGCGCATGCTCCAAGTCTTATTCTTTGTATCTCTATTGCAGAATTACAGTGCCACATACTGATCTGGCATGTATACTACATTGTTTTGAGTCGTTTCAGTGGTTTCGTGTGTATACAGATATTTCTTGAGATGAGGGGAAAAAAAAGAGACAAGGGAAAAAAAAAAAGATTGGATAGGGAAAGCTCTGGCTTCGTGTGGATGTAGCCTTAGTTTCACATTCATGGACTTTTAGTTTGTTTCTATTTAGGGGCTGTTTACACGACACCATTTTCAACTAAAAACTGAATTTTTTTTAATGCGTTTTGGCCGTTTATTTACACGACAATGGCGTTTTGGTGGCCTGAAAACACAAACTTTTGAAAACAGGTTTCAAAGTGCAAGTTTTTGAAACCGGTCTCTGTGTAAACAACAATGCGAATCTGTGAAAACGATGACAGAAACATGTTCAGTCTATAGTTTCATCGCCATCTAATGGCCAGCCAGCAGAACACAGTGTTTTTAGTCGTTTTCATGGATTCGTATGAATGGGGATTGTTTTGACAATGGTGTCATCTGTACTTGGAAAACTCAAAGGAAAAACTTCTCCATTTTAAGCTTATCGTTGTCATGTAAATGTACCCTCAGTATCCTGTCTCCTTTGTTCTAGTTCCCACCAGTCTTTAGTCTCTATGGTAACTGATATTATTAATCATTCTGTTCAGCTGTTTGTCATTAATTAACCTTGTCTGCCTGAGTATTTAGTTAGCATGATACACGATGCTTTACGCACGTGAAAAATGTGAAAGCGCCCCCGGTGGCTGATTTCTTACGGGTTTCTCACAGGCCTCTAGGGCCGTGAGTCAAACAGGTCCAGTGGTTTTTGCTCCGATCGGCCTTCGTAAACCTTGTCTGATAGCTGGGCAAAATTCAGTGGCCGATGGCAAACATGTTTTTCGAGATGCGTCAACGTCCTCATAGACAGTTGTGGCCCCTCAGACGAAGACACTGCACGGCAATTTTAAAGTCGGTCGGACTCACGGTGATGTAGCAAATTAACTCAAAGGAGAAATATTAATAATTATTCAGAACTCATTATGATTATTAATTATGATTAATTATGAATATGTAAATTAGTTAATCAGATGGATGTAGCTACATTAAGATTAATATTACAATCAATTGACCTGTTCGTCCAGTGAACAATCAGTTTTGATTGTTTATTAATTCTAAGAAATGTTCATTTCCAGGTTATGGAAAAACAACATTCTTATTGTACAGTACTACTCAGAGCATGTAGTCAGGATCTAAATCGCTTAAGAGGCAATTTATTAGCAGACGGAGTCAGAACCAAACATGTATTGTGCACAATCTTTATTAACTAACTCACAAACACATAACTAAACTAACAAACACATAACATACAGAAATGTCACACACATACGTAGGTAAGAATGAGCAATGATAGAGTTGAACCGAATGGGGAACCATTCATGGAGCTATAGGAAAAAGTCAAAGACAATCTGGAAAAGAATCATCGGTTTCCTCAGTAATAAAAGTTTTACAAACCAATACTAAATTGCTGTTTAGTGTTCAAATGTACGATACTTGCAAGATGCCTTTATGGAGCATCGGATCTGCAGGCTGAGGAGAAATCTTGATGATTCGGTCCGACATTGTTGCCAGTATCTTCTGCGTTGGATGAAAAACTATGAAACAACTGAAGCACATAGATGAGCACATGGCTGGGTTGTAGGCCTTGGCCTGAAGAGGCCTGCAGCAAGAAGGGGGTCTCTTCAGTCGTCCAAGAAGCAAGGAACAAATAGAGGGAGTGCATTGTTCACTGGCTTTTAACCTCTGGTCAAAGTCACACCTCTTAGTTGTTGACCGGACCAATGAAGATGTTGTATTTCCGGGTGACAACACACCTCCTGTCAGGGCTTTTACGACTGGAAAAAGTAAAGATTCTGAAAGCTTTGAATGAAATCCCATTATAATTTAACATAGCTTAACAGTAGTAACAATGATATGATTAATCATATATATATATATATATATATATATATATATATATATATATATATATCTATGATGGTTTCATTATACTGTACATATGGTGCTTATCTGTAACTTATATCTGATAATTACCATCTGAATCTAACCATGGCATGTCAACAAATGGAAATCGAAAAGTCAGCCAGCTGTCTTTTGCCCCAACAGCAAGTGTGCGTTATACCCCAAATACCATAATTTTACATAGTCTTCTGTTGCTTTAATTACCTTGAAAATCATTAACAAGACCTTTGTCTCAAAATATAGACAATCATTGCATCGATTCCCATAAATCTACAACATTTTAAAAAACATCAAATATTAGTGCAGAATCAACCAAATTTCCCTGTGCATCTTGAAAAGCGGATGTTTAGGAATTTGAGCTGTTTTTTTGTTTGTTTGTTTGCTTGTTTGTTTTTTGCCACCTAGTGGTTTAAAAGAGAATAAGGTCAAATGCGCCTTTTACCCCGGTGCGCCTCTAGCCCTGTTTTACCTCATACATTAGGTCAAAATTGAACTACATACGATAAAACATTAAAATCATAAAGCATTCTCTTATGAAGTAAATAATTCACTGATACATTTGAACCACTATGACTTTATTTTAAATAAAAAATAAAAATAGTGGTCATAATAGATGTAAGTCTATGGGTGTCTTTTGGGTGGGTGGTTATATTGATTAGCTGTGCTGTTTCAAGATGTTTTCATCCTCGACTTCATATTATGTGAACTAGACTAACAAAAAAAAAATTAAGCTATTCAATGAAAAGTCTATCTTCCTGTCATTCTGTGGCTGCTTGGAAGTTTGTGGGAATAATATCCCAGGACTGAGAGATGACTTAGCGGTCTTTGCATGCTGAGGAGAGCATGTTCAAGCTGCAGAGTCAGCACAGCATGCAGCCCCGAGCGCCGGGACACCTCATAACTTGACAGACAGAGCCAGTGAGAGAGTGTGACAGACAGAAAAAGAGAAAGAGAAACTGCAGAGATGACACACATTACATACGATCTTTGTGCTGTGTCCTTCTTTTGACCCCCAGTCAAAGCAACAGTTTTAAGTGCAGGGAAAAGGACTTTTTTAAGTTGTTTTTTACTCTTTTGATAATACACAAGTTCAATTCCTGAGTGGCATTATGTATAGGCTACATCATAATTCAATATTTATGATCCCTTTTGATGGCTTCTCTTCACTGACACATTCAATTCAGTGGTTAGCACAGATGTTCTTGATCAAGCCACATGGATTCCATCTTCACAAACTCCACAGAGAGATGAGGTTATAGGGACAGATGTCATTTTAGCACACAAGGATGAAGACCATGCTGACTTTATATGACTGGATAGGAAATGCTATTTTCTTTGACATTTCTAAATGAGAATAGCATTAAGCTGGTTTCTGCTACGTAATTAAAAATAAATAAAAATGTAATGGGCCTATAACTGCTACTTTTTTATTTTCACTATATACTTCATTTTATTTGGACTTTTTTCCTCACAATTGTGAATTTATTGTTTACAATTCTGAGGGGAGAAAAAAATCAGAATTGCGATATATAAACTCAAAATTTAAAGTCAAATAGTGAGGGAAAAGGGCAGAATTGTGGGGTATAATCTCAAAACTGCAAGGTTAAAATTTTCAGTGAATCAACTGGAGCATTTGTAGCCTCATAGGCAATGTGGCATCTCGCTCTCCATCAAAAAAAGTTCCCCGATATATTGTACTGGATGTATGCAGTGCCAGCCGTGGGGTTGTGGGGCCCTAGGCGAGATCATGAAAATAGGTCCCACTGGAGTAAAAACTATCATAATTTTACGAGTGAAGAGAAAGCACATAAAATGAAATTTCAGTATTTAAGTGTATAATGTGTATTAAGGGTAATATAAGAACAATAATTAAACAGATTTAAACAAGTGAAAAAAAACTAAATATATATGAAACTAAAATGAGTGAACTGTATATAAAAACTAAATAAAATACAAATACAAATAATATATTTACATTCCTTTAATATATATATATATATATATAAGGCTACGGATTGGTCAATATTTAAGTGTATAAATGTGTATTATGTATGTTGAATGTTACACTTATGTAAAAATATGTCAACAGATTTAATTGATTTTAACAGATTTAACAAATAAGAGTGTCACCTAAAAGGCTTGTAGGTGGCACGCCGCCTTCATTTAAACTATTGATAACTTCAAGGATTAGTCCACTTTCAAATAAAATGATAATTTTATTGATAATTTATCTGATAATTTACTTTATTCTTCAAAAAAGCTTATGCCGTATGTCCTACGCCTTCCCTATTCAACTCACGGAATGAACGCGGCGCCAGGTTTTTTTTTTGTTGTTGTTTTTTTCGTAAGTAGAATAGGGAAGGCGTAGGACATACGGCGTAAGCTTTTTGAAGAATACGGAAAGCGGAAGCTCGTACAAGGCGATCATTTGTGTTTATAAAACATATACAGTTGTATTGTTTTTCAAAAATGACCTATCGTTTCGCTAGATAAGACCTTTATTCCTCGTCTGGTATCGTTTAAAGCCCTTTAAAGCTGCACTGAAACAGTCATTTTGACCTTCAACCGTCTGGAGGCCATTGAAGTCCACTATAAGGAGAATAATCCTGGCATGTTTTCATCAAAAACCTTCATTTCTTTTCAACTGAAGAAAGAAAGACATGAACATCTTGGATGACATGGGGGTGAGTACATTATCAGGAAAATTTTATTTGAAAGTGGACTAATCCTTTCATCAAACAGTAAATCAATACCATGGTATTGCCATCTGTGAAATCTGAAACACCAATTTGGTGCAGAGTAGAAGCAAGCTTGAATATTATAGATTACAATCAGATTAATGTTACACAGTAACATTATTGTGACAATTAGCTAACTCAAAATGTCTATTAACCATATGCAGTTAAAAAGATTTTAATATAAACAGAAAGCTCCATCTGTGTGTTTTCAGTTGAGCACAAAATAAATTCCAGTCTTACACTTTCTGAAAGTTTGCACGGCATCTTAACGGCATCTTTATCTCATCTGTGGAAACTGGATATGTTTTTATTTGATCAAAATTTCTTCTTGTACTTGTCCTCAGTGGAGAAGGTGCTCTTATATAAACCTCTGTTCACCTCAGCCTGACCGCTGCAATCAGTTTGTGTCCCGTCATCTAAATCTTCCACTTAAAAGGTGCTTAACCTACTCAGATCCAGAAACAATCCATTCTTTACCTCCGGTTATAAAACGACCTCCCAAACTGAATTTTGAACGTTTTGGCTCAAGTATAACTTCTCTTTGATTAGACTCTTCGTAAAAACAGCCCTTATATAGAACTCTTAAGTTGAATGCAATAGCTGTTCTCCTTTTGTACTACATTCCTTTGGCCACTTGAGTATCCTTCACTGAAATAATTGTGTGATGAATGCAGTCTGTTTAAAGGAGAGAATGTCTGCGTAGATAATGAATGTATTAAAGGCTTTAAATGATAATTTCAAGCTGAAAAATGTCACAATGTGACATTGTAAAACTCTTATTCTTTCTGAATGGTACTTCCACATAAATGATGTGTCGACTTGTGTGCTGTATTGCTTTTCACAGACTAACTCCACTGCTGTTGTAAACACCTAATTTCAGTAACATTAAAGGAATGGATCAGTGAAACAGAACAGAAATTGACAATACAATTTCATTCAACTTGTATCATTATTATTATTATTATTTGTGGCTGTATGTTTACTTGTTCACTATAGAATTTAATAGTACTGAGGTTACCCTTGGCCTCAATTGTGTTTCAAGTCCAGACCGCATTGATTAGGTTTGATGAAAAACTACATTCTATCCATCATGCAATGTAGCATAGAGAAAGGACGAGCTGCATTTAATGCAGCTGCTATTAATATCAGAGGATAAGTCCATTCAAGTTCCATTAGTTAAATTATACCCTGATTACCCTGTTCTGGACTCTTTGTGTAATTCAGAACCAGTGAAGAATCCACATTCTTAAAAGAATGATGATTGTTCTTAATTTCCTGAGGTAACTTGAATTACAGCCCCATTATTTGGCACAGAAAATATTGTTCAGATGCCAAATCCAGATAAACCTTGGAAAGTTTTCAGTGAGTCTGTTATACAGACGTGTTTCTTTCTCGTTTGACTGTGTGCGTTTTCTCTCCTAACCTGAAAGGAAGCTGTTGTTGACCTTGATCTGGCAACTGTTCGACAATCTGATAAAGTTCAGCTATTACTCATTGGCCCCATCTGCGTTCAACAAATGGCCTGAGAGCATCTGTTTTCTGTCTGGTTCAGGATTGACACAAACATTCCAGAGAATCACTTTTCACGAATTAAAAAAATAAATTAAATAAAAAAATAATAATAAAAAATAAATATATATATATATATATATATATATATATATATATATATATATATATAGTTGGTTAGTTACATTAGTAAGGTAGTAGTTACATTAGTTAATGCATTAGGTATGAACTAACAACATTTTCTACAGCAAAAATGTTACTGTGAATTTATACTTTTCGTTCATTCATAATACATGAAATAATTTAAAGGGATAGTTCACCCAAAAATGAAAATTTGATGTTTATCTGCTTACCCCCATGTAGGGCATCAAAGATGTAGGTGACTTTGTTTCTTCAGTAGAACACAATTGATGAATTTTAACTCCAAATGTTGCGGTCTGTCAGTCGTATAATGCATGTCAATGGGAACAAAAAACATGCACAGACAAATCCAAATGTAACCCTGCGGCTCGACACATTGATGTCCTAAGACACGAAACGATCGTTTTTTTGTGAGAAACCGAACAGTAAGTGACTCGGAATACCAACTAACCAACGGCAACATACGGGTTTTGTCGGAACCATTTAGGGTTTGCTGGGCTTTGGAATGTCTGAGAATTGATGTACTGTATCGTGCTGGTTGTCCGCATTGGTCATGTCTGTATGTTGTTGAACGTTCTAGCCATAATACCCAAGGCAAATGTTAATGTGTTCACTGGAGATTTAAATTATTCTGATTTGAATTGTATTAAGCTGTTTAAAATGGGAATGGAACACTGCTTTCTACTATGATAGCAGGGGTCTGGGAAAATCCCAGCGACTTAAGGGTCTTTCACACTTGAAACACACTTGTTAACCCTGGGTCATTCTACATCCCAGGTAAATAGAATCCTGGGTTATCTTGCTTCGTTTCACACTCCTCATACTTGACCCAGGGTTAACAATTAATCCTGGGTATTCATAAGCACTGTACATTCCTAAACCCTGGGTTAATGTCTTTGTTTGCATATTTGCGGTGTCAGTGTCATTGCTTCAATGAATACCACACACAACCTGCTCTAGCACTGCACATCCTCATATTGCACAATGCCGACAGTACTATCAAGTTTATACTGAATGGACATTTTAGACTATAAAAGTACTCCAGTTCACTCCAGTTGTCTCATTTTCTGTAACTATTTGACTTTTTTCCTGTCAAATGCTGAAACATGGCCTACTGTATACTACTATATAGTATGTGGTGTTTCTGTGACTGTCAAAAGCATGTGAATATAAGGCACGCACTTGGCTATCGGTTGCTAAGCATCTAGCTGGAACATAACATCTAAGGGGCCGTTCACACAGAGCACGTTTTACATTGCACTGCGCTACTTTTCCCCTCATGTTCCATGCTAGATGATAAAAAGTTACTTTTAAAAAACGTGTCTCTAGATCTTGTGTTTTTTGTCGTTCCACTGACCTGTGTCTCGTGCTTTTAACAGCAAAAACGCATTCTGTGTGAACCGGCCCTAACACCGCTTCCTTTCACACTGTACAAGTTTCGCACCTCAATGTGGGTTAACACTGCAAAAGCAGCAGCTGCTCCGGAGCAGGGCTTTATAATCCCGGGTAAAAAGTGCCAACCCCTCTTCTAAATTACAAGTCCTTATTACAAGAAATGCTCCTTTACCTGGAATTAAAAGCGGGGTTCAGAATGACAATAAACTGGGGTTAAGTGCAGTGTGAAAAGCCCTTTAGAGCTTGCACCTACAGTAAAGCTACTCTATGGAACACTCTAAAAAAAGATACATGTAGTAACAGTTCTATTTAGAAACGTATGACCCTGAAGAATCTTTTACATGCTGAATTAGATCTTTGTGTTAGAGTTTAGGGTTCTTTTTTACAGCATTTTTGTTTTTCAAATCTGTAACTGTCAAAGTCACATCATTTCTGGCTTTCTGGAGCTCAGCCATTCATTACATAGACTGTCAACACACTCTCAACAGGTAAATGATTTCTTTCTTATGTCTACAAATTTTAACTTTCAAATTGTAACTGGTTTCCTACCAATCCCCTTAACCTTTATCACACTATTGAGGTCCTATAGCACATTCAAAGCATGGTTCTTTATGGAACCTTATAAAAAAAAGATTCTATTTAGCGCCAAAAAGGGTGCTGCTATTGTTACAAGCCGAAGAACCCTAATTTGGTTCTGTTTGGAACTAATTTTTTTTTTTTTTTTTTTTTTTTTAGAATGTAGATTGTAGTACAATGACAACTTGCTCAAAGATGTCCAACTGTAGAGACCTTCTTTAAGAGACCTGAGATAAATTAGGATCATCACAGTCATTAAGTTATTAGTTATTGAGAGTTTGTTCAGGTTTTTACGCTGTATTTATTATTTATGGATTTTGTTCGAGTTCAAAATGGCAAAAAATAGACTACCGTCACCAGTCAGCATTCAGTTCATTAGGGTACATTTCAAAATAGTGGTTTTACTGCAGCACGTAAAGAGCATTGACAACTTGTGTGTGACTTTTTTTCTTCTTCTCCTGAATATGTGAGACCTATGGAAGCTTGTTTCTGCCACTTATCAGAATGGCATGATATAGGCTAAACTCGCAATTGTGAGTTACAAAGTCAGAATTGTAATATATAAACTTGCATTTCTGAGGAAAAAAAAAGTCAGTTGTTTTTTCCTCAGAATTGGACTTTACTAACAGTTACTTATTAATGAGATAAGTCAGAATAAACTCACAATTGTAAGAAAAAAATTCAGAATTTTTTTTTATAGCAAGTTTATATCCCGCAAGTTCTGATTTTATTACTCCCAATTGCGAGTTTGTACTGTATCTCGAAATTCTCTTTTAATTGCGAGAAAAAAATTCAGAATTGTGAGAATAATCTCAAATATCTTTTAAATAGTTTTATTCCGTGGCGGAAACAAGCTTCCGTAGAGACCTCACTGAGATATATAAAATAAATAAATAAATAAAAAAACGGATAGGAAGGAAAATATAAAAAGGGATAGAACAGGGGAAAAAAACTAAAAAAACAATGACATTTGTTATCCATTTCAATTGGTTCCAATTAAAAATTTAATGATTTTGCCATTTCCTGCCCCGCTCTTCTTGTTAATTGAATGCAGCATGTCTTTGATTCCAGCATTTCTCTTTACTGTTTGTCGAATGGCCAGGGCCTATTTACAAGTCTTTATCTTAATTTATTCAGCCCCAAGAGACACTGTTTGTTTTGATTAGTCATTACTGCATCTCTCGTTTTTGTTCATATTAAGCTGACCTGCTTGTTTTAATATGTTGCCAAGGTCAGCAAATTCATTAGGCATTTAAGAAGAACATAGATAACCAAATGAGCCCTTGATGTGACTCATCATCTGAATAAATAAACAGAAAGATGTTCCATATCAGGATGGTTTTTTTTTTCCCCCCATGTCGATTTACCAAGCTCTCCATGACATTTTCTCTGCTTTCATGAATGATGTACTTGTGCTTTTCAATGAGCTTCTTTCCAAATGTTCAAGTGATAGTAACTGGCAAGCAAATTTTAAAAAGCTTTTAGCACTTGACAAAACCAACAGATTGAATTTTAGTTGATGAAATACTAATGTAATGAAAACAATTTAGGACCCATTTTCAGGGACCAAGCTGTCAATGTGAAAACACAGCAAAATGTTGGCTATTACTGCAGCTTTTGATCAGCACTTTAAAGCTAAAAATCTTGTGAGCTGCTCTCAGAGTCCTGAAATGAACTGAGAAAAAAAAAATGTTTGGAAAATTGTTGATTATTGAACATTAACATTTCTAAGCCATAGAGACAGCAAATTAAAATCTGTTTATGCAATATATCTGCATTAAATTTGCATATTTATATAAGCAAACAGGGTTTTTTTTTCAAATATTAATGTTGTGTATTGCATTTGCTTAATATTATTTAAGGACAGATGTGGTGTGCCTGTTGAAAATGGGCATGAACCTTCAGATTTTGTGCCAAGTACATTTTAATTTGAGAATATTTTATCTTTTAAATAGAATTCTTTTTTTTTTTTTTTTTTTTTAATGAGGATGCATTAAATTAATCAAAAGTGACAGTAAATACATTTATAATCTTACAAAACTTTTCTATTTCAAACAAATGCTATTCATCAAAGATTCCTGCAAAAATGTATCATGGTTTCCTCAAAAATATAAAGCAGCAAAACTTTTTTTTTTTTTTTTCCAAATTTGAAAATAAAAAGAAATGTTTCTTCAGCATACAGTATTAGAATGATTTAATATTGCTCTTTATACTGTTTTTGATCAAATAGTTTTTGTTTGTTTCTTTTTTTGTTTTTGAGTATACGAGACTCTCAAACAAAATAGAATATGAACGTAGCCCAAGGCGGTGTGCAACTTGAAGAAGAACAAGTGCTTAAAAATGCCACTTTCTTACCAGAGTATATGACTGAATAATGAAAGTAATGACTTAACTCCAACTGTACTCCGGGTTTTCCCATTTCTGTTCCTCACTCATAGGTCAGAAAAGTCCTGCTCAGAGTGTATTCCATATAGCAATTTGGGCTTCAACTTAAACGCCTACGTGATCCAGGCAAATTCACACAACTTTGCTTTCCAGTCTGCTCACCAGAATTACTTACCATTCAGTCTTTCCTCTTTCCACTGCACATTTAGCATCCATACTTTCCAAATCTTTATTATTATTATTTTAATCCTTAACAAATTGAATAGTAAATGAAGTTCCCATAAAGAAACGATACTCAACTCTGCTTAAGAAGTCGTTCTTGTATTTCTCAGTTCTTGTTTTTCTGCTTATTCAAAAACTCTCCAGCATTATTTGTATTCATGCATGTAGATCATCTTCAACTGTGCTGTACTTGAATTGCTTAATCTAAATGCTTTTGGCAGAAACTTACAACTCTTGGTAGACACATTGAAATACCATCTGGAACAGCTGTCCAGCACTACTTAATGACTTTCAAAGAAGAGATAACAAGCTGTCATTTTAGCAGAAGAAACACACTTCATTGTACACCAGCAGGAAAATCCCATAACCCTTCTGCTCCTACTCGAACGTCTCCTAGCGGTATTCAAACCAGAGTCTCCGGTATGGGAGACGGCGCGCTAACAATGACACTAAAGACCGCAGTCTCTAGTGTCAGTTGCTGGCATGCCTCTTGAGGCCAGGGGAGTGAGGTTTACATGCACAACTCTTACTGGCCTACATTACAAATAGAATCTGGAGGACTGTATATGTGTCTTCAAAATGCATCTGTCAGCAGAGTAGCGACTCAGAGGCAGAGCTTAAACAACCTCTGGGGCTAGCAAAGCACAAAAAATTATGTAATTTAGACACACTGATCAACCACAAAAAAAACCCCACATGCCTAATATTGTCCTTGTACCACCAAAACAGCTCTGATGAGTCAAAGCATGGACTCCTCAAGACCTCTCCTGTGGTATCTGGTACCAAGTTGCGAGGTGGGGCCTCCATGGGATTTGGGATTGGTCCAGCACATCCCATAGATGTTCAATCAGATTGAGATCTGGGGAATTTAAAGGGCAAGGCAACACCTAGACCACTTTGTCATGTTCTTCTAAACATTCCTGAACAGTTATTGCAGTTTGGCAGGGTGCTTTATTCTGTTGAAAGAGGCTACTGCCATCAGAAAACGCCATTGCCATGAAGGGGTGTACATAGTCTGGAACAATCTTTAAGTAGGGGTACATGCCAAAGTAACATCCTCATGAATGCCAGGACCCGAGGATGCCCAGCAGAACATTGCCCAGAGAATAACACTGCCTCCATTGGCCTGCCTTCTTCCCATAGTGCATCCTGCTGCCATCTATTCTCCAGGTAAGCAACGCATACACACCAGGCCATCCATCTGATTTAAAAGAAAACATGATTTATCAGACCTGGCCTTCTTTCATTATGTGCCCATTTAAAGTAGACACTTTCGGCAATGGACAAGTTTAACAACATATATGTATGTATGTATATACTGTATGTGCGTAGACCTGAGTAGGACCTGAGGGGTTACATTGGTGCCGTGACCCGGATGGGAGTGAGGTTTAGGGGGGAGTGAAACGGAGGCCAGCTAGTAGAAGCTGTGTGAGTAAACCTCACTCCTCTGGTCTCAAGAGGCTGCAGTCTTTAGCCTCCCTGTTAGCACGTTTGCCTCCCATGCCGGAGTCCCATGTTCGAAGCCCACACAGAGGGGTTTTATATGTGTGTTTATATATATATATATATATTAGCCATTCATGTTCCCACCTTTTCACTTAAAACTTTACAGAGACCACAGTAACCCAGCAGCTCTGTAAACGATAAAATCAAGTGTTTCTCATTATCCTCTCTTTGTGGGATCATATTTGCTGTTGTGATTCCAGAGTCCCACACTCAGGCTCACTGCAATTCTTTTATCTTTCATAATAATATGTGACCACATTCTTCAGCTGAAACCACAATTTTGTCAAGCCGGTGTTATGTTGCACAAAGGTTTGAAAATCCAAATTCCTTTCTACTAAGAAACACTAACTGCAAATGCTGGCATGCACAACGTTTCATCTGCCGTAAGGGAATCTTGCTTTGTGTATGATTCATTTGGTTTTCATGACCATGTCTTGTCTCTGGAGTGCACTAGCCTTCTTTCTCTGTCATCACCTCCCTCCTTCCTTTACTTTGCCAGCTGAGCCTGTACAAAATCATGCGCTCGCTTCAGACATGGCCACCCAGTGTTTGATCAGTCATGACTGACATAAGTTGATAAATCCCTTGGTGACATTAGCATTTCCTTTAGAATAGTGGTATTTATTTGGGTTTAGGGAAGAGAGGGAAGTTTTTAGTTCTGTTATAAAATGTATGCACTTGGTTTCCACAGACACACAGAAATCTGAGTCCATTTTTCTCGTCTTATAACACAAATTATTGTATCCTCTTGTGCACACCAAATGTCTCTACAGATATCTGTGAGAATATGTTTTTGTGGACTTATAATGGGGCATTTCTCTGTGGTAGAATTCAGCTCTCTTAATGCCAAGTCCTTTCTTTTTCTCCTTGGACTAGATTTTTCAAAGTGCATGCGGTTTGTTATATAATAAGCAGTTTTATTGTGCCTCCCAAGGAATTTATTTCTGACATTTTGAGAGGAAAACTTTATTTTTTTGGTGCAGAGTGAATAGACCTCAGAGTGAATAGACCTAGCAGGACTATTAGCGTTAAACTGAACAGTGAGATCCTTCCAACCCTTGATGTTCTCCACATCAGCACATTTTGAACTGCATTCACACTTTTATATGCATCATTATATTTGTTGTTTATGGGCCTTGGTGTGGTTCGAAACCATTTCATCCTGTGAGAACCTAAAAAGTAAATGTATGCAACAAATTATGCAAACATGTATTTGAACTGAAATCATACAGACCACAACGACCATCCTTTAACTTAGTATAAGTAACTTTGCAAGTTCATGTCAACTTATTCTAACCCTACCCCTAACAATCTACTAATACGTAACTAATACTTAGAGAGTTAGATTACATGTTACTTATTGTCAACAGAATGTATAAAGTGGACCATCAAAATAAAGTGTAACCACTGAGTAAAAAAAAATACAGAACTACATATTAATAGTTCTGTGGCCATTATATGAAGAGTTTGGTTCCAAAACGCTATACTTTTTTTACGTAGCATCTTTAGGTGATAATAACATTAAAAATTAAAATCCAGATTTTGACAGATCCCCAAAATGCAATAAATCCATGACACTTTTTTTTTTTTTTTCAAAATGCATTTAAACTGCATTTAATCCACTGATTCAATATAAAAGTTATTTTTCATATTGAAACTGTTGAAAATATACAACAAAGTAAGTTCATCCCCATACATGACAGCCTCTGAACTTGGTCAATACTAATCTTATACAGACACTGGACTAAAAATACATTCAGTCATCACTCCCAAAATGAAAATTCTGTCATTAATTACTCACCCTCATGCCATTCCACACCTGTAAGACTTTCATTCATCTTCAGAAGACAAATGAAGTTCTTTTGATGACAGAATGCTGTCAGATTTCCTTCCATAGACTGTCTTTGTAACTACACATAAAAATCACCAGAGTTAAATCAACTCTGCTCAGATACAACTCTGCTACATATGGTCCCTCTCCAAATAGTGTTAAAGCAACACTGAAGCAGAGTTAAAGTTATGAGATAATTAATCGATTAATTAAGCGATGAATGAGCATTAGTGATGAACACCTGCTGTTAACAAGCAGAATGACCCAAGAAAAGATAATCCTCCTCTGCTGAGATCTTGAGAGAGTCTTTTATCTTGTTAACAGCAGGTGTTCGTCACTAACACCCAATCATCACTTAATTAATCGCTAAATTATCTCATTAACTTTAACTCTGTTTCAGTGTTACTTTAACACTATTTAGAGAGGAGACCATATGAACTCTGAGCAGAGTTGATTTAACTCTGGTGATTTTGCTGTGTACCACTTTGACACTTCAAAAACTTCATCAAGAGATCAGAAAACTAATCCATATGAATCGAGTAGTTTAGTCCAAATTTTCTGAAGGGAATTGATTGCTTGTTATGATGAATAGATGCCTCTTCCGGAAGTTCAAACGTGCGGTGTAACCAGTGAGGTTCATTCTTGCGTGTTACGCAGCATGTTTGAGCTTGCGGAAGAGGTTTGTTCTTGTGCGTTATTCAGGTTAGGTTGAGCTTCTGTTTATGTTCACTAATCAATGTTTACATGCGAGTAAAAGCCTAAATTAAATATGTTCTTTATATAAAGCAATTGATTCTCTTCAGAAGATTTGGACTAGACTAAATTCATATGGATTTGTTTTCCTATCAATTTATGAAGTTTTTGAAGCGTCAAAGTGGTAGTTACAAAGGCAGTCAATGGAAGGAAATCTGACAGCATTCTGTCATCAAAAAAGATATTAATTTGTGTTCTGAAGATGAACGAAAGTCTTACGAGTTTGGAACGAACATGAGGGTGAGTAATTAATTGACAGAATTTTTGTTTTGAGGTGAACTAACCCTTTAAGGTTTTTGCTGTGTCCCTTAAGTCAAACCAGGGTATATCATTCACATGTCATGTAATGGCTAATTTTTGCTATTTGTCCACCCTGTTACTTGTCCGCTTCTTCTCCTAATAACAGGGTGGACATTTACATCTCCCTTGTATGATATACAGACACTCATAAAAATATGTTTTATTTTCCAAAAGTTTTAAAGCCCAAAAGGCTGCAAATTGTTGGAGTGACCCAGATAGAGTTGTTGTGATAGGCCTGAAAAGCAGAAGCTCATGAGAGAAATATCTGGAGGTGCTGTTTCAAAGTCCCAGCATTTGTTTCTAATTCTCTCCAAAAAAATCAGAGACCTAATGATGCTCTAGGTTGAGGAATTTTTTCCAAAACTTGCAATAATATTTTCTTTTAAATGGGAAAGAGCATGTTGGATACCTCAAAGTATTATTAAAGTTAGCAGTCCCTCAAAAGTAGCCCATGGCTGTCAGCGTCTTGATGTTGAGCAAATGGTGGCTGGAGCACAGGCCTCAAATGCGGAACGTTTTACTCAGCACTTCTGTTCTTCACATCAGAAGGTTTTTATTATCTGCAGGTTTTGGCTTTCAGCTGCTGAAGTGACTGTTTGATGTGTAGTATATTCTGCTGCTTGCATTCATATATCTTTAATATAGGAATGTGAAAGTAATGGTTATTTTTTGAGATTTTTTGAGATGTTTCATTCTGTTTGGCAAATTAAAATAGAACAAAATAAGCCACAACATATATTAAATGCTTTCTTTATCACTTTCATCCTCCACCCCCTACTGTCTTTGTGGGGGCACAGTGACGAATTCCTGAAAACTTGACAGCTTTGACATATAATTCAATAATAACTCCATTTGTGTTCCACAAAGAAAAAGATTTGAGCAAAAGGTGTACCGCAAATGGACTGATCAAATTTAGATGTGATTGGGTAAGTTTAGACATTTAGACCAAAAAAAAACCAAAAACAAAACAAAAAAAAACATGAACAAATAAAGTAAAAAAAAAAATAAAAAAAATACAGATAATCCTATTGGTTAAAAAAAAACTATTTAATAGTACATTTAAGTTGAAATATATTTTGTAAGCTACCTTTCAAAAGTTTGAGGATGATAGGAATTGTGTAGCAGATATTAAAGGTGCCCTCGAATGAAAAATTTGAATTTATCTTGGCATAGTTAAATAACAAGAGTTCAGTACATGGAAATGACATACAGTGAGTCTCAAACTCCATTGTTTCCTCCTTCTTATATAAATCTCATTTGTTTAAAAGACCTCCGAAGAACAGGCGAATCTCAACATAACACCGACTGTTACGTAACAGTCGGGGTGTACGCCCCAATATTTGCATATGCCAGCCCATGTTCCCAACATTATGAAAGGCATTACACAAGGGCAAAACGTCTGGATCAACAGACTAGGTAAGCAAGCAAGAACAACAGCGAAAATGGCAGATGGAGCAATAATAACTGACATGATCCATGATATCATGATATTTTTAGTGATATTTGTAAATTGTCTTTCTAAATGTTTCGTTAGCATGTTGCTAATGTACTGTTAAATGTGGTTAAAGTTACCATTGTTTCTTACTGTATTCACGGAGACAAGAGCCGTCGCTATTTTCATTTTTAAACACTTGCAGTCTATATAATTCATAAACACAACTTCATTCTTTATAAATCTCTCCAACAGTGTAGCATTAGCCGTTAGCCACGGAGCACAGCCTCAAACTCATTCATAATCAATGTAAACAATATAACAGTATACAATACTCACATAATCCGACGCATGCATGCCGCATGCATGACGAACACTTTGTAAAGATCCATTTTGAGGGTTATATTAGCTGTGTAAACTTTAAGGCACTGTTTAAGGCAAGCGCGAGCTCTGTGGGCGGAGATTTAAAGGGGCCACAGCATAAATCGGCGCGTTTATAATGATGCCCCAAAATAGGCAGTTAAAAAAATTTATTAAAAAAAATCTATGGGGTATTTTGAGCTGAAACTTCACAGACACATTCAGGGGACACCTTAGACTTATATTACATCTTTTAAAAACATAATCTAGGGCACCTTTAAACTTGAAATTAGCTCATTTAGTGGATAAAAAGTGTAAAATTTCTCCCTTTAAACATTTGTTATGTTATCTATGTTCTATTATAAAATATAATAATGAATAAAATATTGGCTCATGTGATTTGAAAGTCTTTTAGTTTTCATTTTATTCAAATTTTAAAAAACGTCCAAACATTTCCGGAATTCAGGTAACCAAGTAACCAGTTTATTCCTGTGATGTAAAGCTGAATTTTCAGCATCATTACTCCAGTCTTCAGTGTCACATGATCCTTCAGAAATCATTCTGATATGCTGGTTTGATGCTCAAGAAACATTTATTATTATTATTATTATTATTATTATCAATGTTGAAAGCATAATAGAACTCATGATCCAAATAATCCCTTTTTTTAGGATTCTTTGATGAATAGAAAGCTCAAAAGAACATAATAGAAATGATACTCAAGCATTTATTACCAGTTGACAAATTTTTACCAGTCATTTTTACCAGCACATCGCCCACCCCTTCTTACAACTGGATGCTGGCTGCTATTTACGACTCAAATGTAGCTCACCAGTCTGAGTTGAGCTAATCTGTATGGATCGACTGTTGTTCAGTCATCAGCAATAGCAGCTATTGTCATCATGAATTCAGCTCTTGCCTGCACGGTGAGCGTGACTGATTAATAATCACGCACGCTGTTTTCACATGCACATTGAGCCATGAACTGAGAATGATAAGAACAGAAAATTGAAGTTTTCCATTTCTGTCTCACCTTTTGACATAAATTCACAGAAGACTTGAGTTAAGTATGTGTTCTCTTTTTCTGAGTCTCTCTCTCTCTCTCTCTCTCTCTCTCTCTCTCTCTCTCTCTCTCTCATATCTAATAAAATAGTCAGGTTATGGGTCAGATCCATTGTTTTATAACCTGTCATGTGTGCCAAATTCTTCATCTGTTTCCTGTGATTGAAGATATTTTGAGTGTCTTACAGAATAGTCAGTGTCTGTTAGTGAATCTTTAAAGTCTGCATAAATGGTGCTGCATCCTTTTCATTCACAAACATCCTATTTATGAAAACGGGAGAGGATTATTATCTTTTGGCCAGCAGCAGATTATGCAGACCTAATTCATATTGTGCAGTCTCTAAAGGCCTATTCACATAAAAAGTGTGTTCAGCATGGATATTCACCACACAAAAAAAGAAATGTTCTCCCTGTTCATATTTTTTTTTTTAAATCAATTATTAAATCAACATACTGTATTAAGTATTTAACAAAGAGAAAAAAACGGTGCACTTTAGCATATGTTTAAAATGTGTACTTATTAAAGGCACAATATATAATTTTTCACTGCTATAGGTCACTTATTAAAAAAAAAAAACTTGGGCAGAAATCTTGGGCAGAAATCATATTCGTGGATGAGCTATTAAATATTTATTAACGTTACTGTAGTATGAAGCAGGGTTGTAGTCCGTGTCCTGGTTAAAATTTTTATTTCTCTGGATTTAAACATTCTTGGAAACATTTGGGATAATGCAAGTACACAAGCCAACAAAATATATAACATTGTTCTAGTGGTTTTTGGATATTTTAATCCAAAAATCTCACATATTGTGACATTAAGGAACTTATATCCTTCAAACTAATATACTTTGCAAAAAGTGTGAACTGAATGTAATGTTTTCAGTCTGTGATTACATGTTATTTACAATATATTGTAGTTTAATTTTATATTAAATGCAGTTAGTTGAACTTGGTGCTTTTTGACCCACTGCTATATCTTTATTTTTATAATATAAAGATTATAATCTATATAATTTCATAACTACTTCTATTCATTGATATACTTTAATGTCATTTCTGTTGAAACTTGTATGCCATGTTTTGAAGTATATTTGTAATTACACATTTGTAATGATGTTGCAATTTACTACAAAACAATTATTTTAAATGTATTTTAAAGTAAAACATTTGACATTACAAAGTACTCTTAACAAAGTGTTTAACAAAGGTACAATTTGTAGGACCTGCCACTAGAGGGCGCACTACCAAATCAATAACAATCGCGTTGTTTGATGACGCTAAGAAGGTGCGTGGAATGATGGGATTTGTTGTCTGACGGCCATCAATCAGACGGAAATATAAATCATGGATTTAACGGATGAGGTAAAGTTTTATAAATGTATAAACTATGGATCAGACACGTTCTCGCGCGGGTCTACAGATGCGATGCCCCGCGTTTGGCGTGTATGCCCCATAATACTAATCGTGTTGATCGTTATAATGGCATACGTTTTCTGTAAAGATATGAATCAAAACAACTCACCTGTCGAGTAAAACACAAGCGAGATCGGCATCTCTTTCTAGTTTGTCGCGAAGCTCTCTCCATCTAGAAAATGCAACACCGATATTGATCCTCAATCTTTCTCTCCTCTTGTCCAAAACTCTTCTTGGGTCATTTGGTTGGCCCGTACGCTTACGTTTACGGGAGCTGTCCTTGTCGACAGAACCAGCGGCATATGGTAAACAGTAATTATGTTCCATAAGTAACACAATCCACCATAAAACGTGCAAGAAGTAAATAAGGAACTGCTTGAAGCAAGCTAGTGGTTTGCTGGACGCTAGACACTACTTCCGCATTTGTCCACGACACTGTTGTCATGTGGTTTCTACGTCAGTAAAGGCGGTAACAAAGGGTAACTGACGTCATTGACAGGCGACTGCACTGCCCCGTGTCACTGTTTAGAATGGGAATTTTCTCATGATTTACAAGTAGTTGAAAACATTAGAGATATTATTAGTAATCAGCTGGACAAAATATATAACACGAGCCTAGTGGTTTTTTTGTACCTTTGTAAATTGTGTTTAAGTATTAAGAACAGCCACTTGAGTGTACACTAAAGTACACTTAAGTGGCCTTTTATTTAATCAATATTATGTTATCTATAAGTACAAGTAGCGTGTAATCTGCAAGTACAATATCCATACATATAAACTGCTAAATCTCTGACTAAAAACTTTCTGTGCGATCTGACCTGATTGGTCAATCAGTTTTGCTGCGACAAGTTCGGTTTATGCGAGCTAAGAGTGGAGCGACTTGTGCAGGCCTGCATGCGGGATTCACTGTTGAGAGGTTGTTGAATTTGGGTGTTTTCCTGTTCTACGAGGATTCATCACCGTCACCGTCAAGACTGTCACGCGTTTATTCTGCGGATTTGTGAGTACAATTTCAGAGCTCATTGATATCATATCGTTAAGAGGAAAAGACTTTGGGGTTCTCGCATATGTTATTGTGTTATTGACAGGGTATCCGCGGGTCCTTAAAAAGTCTTAAAAAGTCTTAAATATATTTTTCCTAATAAAAAGGCCTTAAAAAGTCTTAAAATGTCTTAAATTCAGATTGGATAGGTCTTAAATATTTTTCGTTGCATTACCGCAAAAATGTTTTATGTACAGTATGTTTTATGTTTTCTAATACGTCCCCGACGGAATGGGCCAGAGCTGGAGAGCGCAGCTCATGGTTGCTTAGTAACGGAAGACGCTACCGCAGAGCCCGAGCGCTTTGGAAAGGAGAAAGCGGCGCCGACGCGTTTTCCATGCGTTTTTAGACGCGACATATGAACGGTTCCTAAAAGAGTTCAAATGGGTCAACGTGCCAAATGCGAGTAGAATCAGCTCTGAAATGTGTTCGGTAACTTTTTATGAATGGTGGTGGGAATTTAATATAGGCCTATAATTTGCAACGGCTGTGATGTAATTATATAAATAATAGTCTGAAGGTGCTGCATGTTTGCTGTAGCAGTGGTGTTTTCATTTTCGATTCACTGTAAATGCTACTTTGTTTGTGACGTTTAAATTTGCATTTGGGAATGCAATATTAGTCATTAAAATCGTTTATAATTCTGTTGTTGTTTAAGAGAAGTTTCAGTGTCACATGATTCTTCAGAAATGCTGATTTGCTGCTCAAGAAACATTCACTATTTATATTATTAAGGTTAAAATGCAGTTTTTGCTGCTTAAAATTGTTGTGGAAATCCAATTTAAACATTTGTGGTAAGATTTAAAAAATAGAAAAATTAATACTTTAATTCATCATACTTTAAAGTGATAAAGTGAGTGAAGAGTGAAGACATTTAAAATGTTACAGAATATTTCTATTTAATAAATACTTTAATAAATAATATATTTGATAAATACATGTAATATAATTTCAAATAAATGCTGTTCATTGAACTTCCTATTTTTCAAACAAATATCACCATTTCCACAAAAATATGAAGCAGCACAACTGTTTTCAACATTGATAATCAGAAATGTTTCTTGAGCATCAAATCAAATTGTAATAATTTCTGAAGGATCATGTGACACTGAAGACTGGAGTAATGATGTTGAAAATGATCACAGGAATAAATTACATTTTATAAAATATTTTTTATAAAATATAGAAAACGTTTTTATTTGTAAGAATATTTCACAATGTTGCTGTTTTTACTGTATTTTGATCAAATAAATGCAGCCCTGATGAGCAGAAGGGACTTATTTTAACATCAATAATTGTTTCCAAACATTTCGCAGGTACTTTAATAATAACAATTCTATTAATACATTTAATATATATGTATTAATGTACAATAATTATTTAATATACACGTGTATATATATATATATATATATATATATATATATATATATATATATATATATATATATATATATATATATGTGTGTGTGTGTGCGCGTGCGTGCGCGTTTCCATCGCATGTTTGGTCTTAAATTTCATGTAAGGTGGTATTAAAAAGGTCTTAAAAAGTCTTAAATTTAACTTGTTCATATCTGCAGATACCCTGTATTGAGTGTTTAATAGGTTATCTGTTCTCTGACTCAAATCAAAGTTGGGCAGTTAACTAAGATTTGTAGGGATTGAACTAATTATCAAAGACTCAGTTTGAGGGAAACAAATCAATTCAAGTGTCATCTGGGTTTCAACAGGTCTCAATTGCTTTCGGATAAAGTGATTTAGTTGTATTTGAGTTAACTGAATTTGGTTTTTTTTGGTTTTGGTCGTCACAGTATTTTTGGGGTCATTTACAGTTTTTCATCGTGAAGTATCTATCTCCAGGGAAAGTGCCAGTCATGTCTGTTTACTTCCACTGGGATACCCAGGCTTCTGTAAAAACATTATACGAGTGTGCGTGCGTGTATTAGATTTGAAGTACAATCAAGCGGCAACCTCCCCCAGTTTCTCGTGAAGCCAATACGGAAGTAACTTAAACTGCAATTCATCGACTGGCCGCTAGGGACAGGCTGCAAAAGGGAGCAGAATCTCATTGACCATAATGTTAAAACAGCCACGTTACAGCAGAAAAAAAACATGTTTACACTCTGGTTCAAATTGTGTTTTGGTCTATACTAGGGCTGCACGATATATCGCATGAGATTGTCACTCGCATTTCGTCAGTAAAGCCGGTTCCCTGATTACTGCTAAATCGCCATCACCTGCTTTCAAATGGAGCGGCATTTAATAGACAGAGCCGTAGATCACTGAAAAACCACGCAATATCGCGTTCATTATCGAAGGCGAATCATCTGCAATATGAACGCGATATTGCGTGGCTTTTCAGTGATCTACAGTTCTGTCTATTAAATGCCGCTCCATTTGAAAGCAGGTGATGGCGATTTAGCGGTAATCAGGGAACCGGCTTTACTGACGAAATGCGCGTGACAATCTCATGCGATATATCGTGCAGCCCTAGTCTATACTGCTAATTTTGCCTTTCATGACAACTCTGAGGGGGGTGAATTTTTTTTTATAACTCATCAGTTTAAATTATATTAAGCCTTAAAGTTCTGCATAATTAAGGGCATGGTCACTTGAGTGACAGGTGGATTGGCGCTGCTGTCGGTGAGCCGTCATGTCACCTCAGCAGCTAATTTCAGCCGCTGAATTTGGCATCTCAGCCGTATTTGTGCCTTTTTTCTGGAATATTTTATACAATATATGGCTTGCTGCATACTCGAGACAGATGTCAGTCTGTGTACATGTGCTCGCATGCGGAACACACGTTGTTGGATCGTAGTGGCATTGGCTAAAAGTTTTGTTCCTGAGATTTACTACAATGACAATACCAGGAGGATATACAACTCCGACAGCACTGCTTGGATATAACTAAAACTGCTGCACTATTTTGAAAAATTATACTTATGTTGAGAGAACATTTGAGAGTTATACAGATATCTGGTACCTATATATGTACATATAGAGTTTTACACTATAAACGATGCTCAGATTGCATCCTTTCTTGCATCTAGTTTTTTTATGTTTTGAAATGGACATTTTACCCAAGTGCAACGGATTGGATTCATCTTGCGTTCTCTATTTCATTAAAGGTGCTAAAGAGGATGTTTTGTTTTATACATTTTTGCAATATTACTTGAAACTGTCTTTACTAACTGATAAAAGACTATTTATTAGGTGCACTGAAAGGAATAATATTAATATACATCATCTGTGCACGAGGTAGGGCCTTAAAAACATCAGCCAATCGTTTACGTGATTGACAAGCCCTCTGGCTTGTCAATCACTGCCGTGACATTCCTTGTGAGAGACGAGCACGGATTGGCCTCTCTGGCTTGTCAATCACTGCCATTGATGTTCCTTGTTGAGAGACGAGCGCGGCTGCGCGCTCCAGTAACTTTCCACACTCCACAGGCGCCGCATGCAATGTTTTTGTCCGGAGACAGGAGTAACAACTGCAGATTATGAGTTACCTGCGGTGAGTCCGTCATAATGAATCCACTAACACGATACAGCGCATGCCGGTGGTAAACACTCGTGTTCCAATACTCGTGCACAAATTTTGGGAGGCGTTCCCTTGAAAGGAAGGGGGGTTGTTCTTACGCATGCGCTCATTTCAAAAACTCAGTAACAGTCTTTGGTTTCTCAGTCGACGAAAAGATCCTCTTTATCACCTTTAAAGGTATGAAGTCCCAGTTGATTTTTTTTTTTGTGTGTGTTATTTGCACACCCCAACACAAATTAATTAGCCTACTGGTGTTAGAGCATCTATAACGTTATCTTATAAAATTATTATCTTATAAAAAAAAAAAAAAAACACTGTAGATTGACAGTAAACCTTTAGTACTTTCTAATGATATTGTTATCTTTATTAATATTTTAGATAGTATCCTAAGATAGATATGCTAGGCGGGCGTGGTTTCAGCAACCAGTCGCATGGGCTCCAACTACGTCCCGCCTCTTTGCCCATTTTCAGTTATCCGGGAGTGACATGCGGTGACGCGCAGCTAAGATGGCAGCGGACTCATTTTCGCGTCAAAACTGCTGTTCAGAACTCTACGGGTGACGTCACGGACACTACGTCCATATTTTTTTTTACAGTCTATGAGTACAATACAAGTGCACATTATACAATTAAGCACACTTTTTCACATGGGTATTTACTATGAGATGCTGGTAAATGATTCACTCTTGGTGTAAACAGGCCTGTAAACAAGTGATGTAATTACATTTCACAAGAAACATTTCTGACAGAAAAACAAGTGATTTAAACCAAAGATGTAAAATTACTGGGAGGCAGAGCATTTTTATGATTAACAATGAATGGGGAACTTAGATGTTGAAGCATCAAAATGGACACCACAGTACAATTAACCATGTTGTAAAAGTGGTTTGAAAGTTATTTGCTATATTCCAAGCCATATGATATAGACAGACCAAACATTAATTTGTCTGCTGTTCATCTTCCTTTCCAGTGTGCTGTTAACCATTGCAACCAAACAAATAACTGTGAATGAATCATTCAGATTTTGGCAAGTCGATCAACTCAAAAGAACATCATGCCAATGAAAAGTAGGGTGGATGTCAATATTTTTGATCAACTTTCACTTATTCACTTTATTGTTTGGAATGACATGAGAGTGAAGTAAATAATGACAGAATGTTTCATTTGTGGCTAAACTATGAGGAATCACTCATGCGTTCATTAATTATTTGTTAATCAAATCAGACCAGATGCAATGTAAACACAATTACCCTTTTTGTTTTATTTATTTATTTATTTTATACAGGCTTGAGTCTTGCATACTGGACAAATTAGTCTTGCCACTGTAATAAATGACTCATCATGGGAGTGACTTTCAGACAGAAATTAAAGCCGTGACACACAAGCATACGGTTGGCCAATGCTGGGCTGACGTTGAGTTAGTCCTAGTTCTTTGATGTCGGTTTGGTGGGTCACAGCCTTTACAGCTATAGAATCAGTTTCTGTGGTTGAATACCAGCTCAAAGTTGAGGATTAACATGCATTGCATTTACTGTAAGTGGCAACTGCATCTCAGAAACCCAACTACACTGATTCACAATGGTACAAATTCAACCCTTTCATTATTGTATGTGATAGAACCCATGCCTAAGTTCTGTCAGAAATCCAATTAGCTTTCTGCAGAAGCAGGGATAAGCATGAATGCTTTGAGTGGTTCAGTGTTACTTTCATGATTCACCGGTGGAGGTGAGATTCTACAGAGCTTCGACTCTTAAATGCCTAAATGTTTTACGGTAAAGGATATAATTCCACTCAAAGTCTTTTGAATTATAAGGAAAATTTCTGCAACTTTTGTGGGATGCTCATAAAAGAAACTGCTTCACTTTTCTCATTAAATTCCAGTCTATTTTGATTTCCCATCTGAAATGGTGGCTGAGCCGACAGTGCCTGAAATATGAATTATAGCCATATGAAATTATGGCATTGATCATTTTAACTGCCATGAGCCTTTAGACTCAAGCGACATCTTACCACAAAAGCCTTATTTTATGGCCTTGTGAAAATATGCAAACCTATTCCCAGTTTAGGGAAATGTTAAAAAAGAAATGAAATAATATTTTACTAATGACGTCATCTGTTCTTTTTGGACCAAATTTATAAGGATGCTAATATTTCTCTTGGCAGGTTCCTGATGTATTCTGTGTTTGTTTGTTTGCACGTTTTGCTTTGTCAGATTTGCTAACAATGGATTATCGTGGCAGCACATTGCTGGGGTTTCTTGAGATCCAGCTTTTTGGATGTTCTTTCACATGCTTTGTGGATCATTCAAAGCAAAGATTTGGGGAAAATAAGTTAAACCGAGAGAGAATATGCAGGTTATGCTTTGAACAGTAATAACTGGTCACCACAGTTGAAGACATTCTTGACAGGATGCATAGCTTTACACTCTGAACACTGAACAATGTCAGATTTATTGTAAGCAGAGAAACCAAGTGATGGATGGCCAACCTTCATGAACACACAAACACTCAACTTTCCAATCTGACATTTGGCACAGGGTTTGTAGACCAAAGCAGATGGCACTCTAAGAACTGCTCTGTGGAATAAACTCATTACTCACTCAATGATTTGAGCAGCAGGGCCTGCTGGGTAAGGATGTGTTTGAAGAGGAGCCATGGGGCTTGAACAGGGAGCTACACAAAAGCCGCATAACCCTTGAAAGAAAGGGGAAAATATGTTTTAACCTTTTTTCTTTTCTGTTTTTTTCATATTTGTAGACTTTTTTTTTTTTTTTGTCAGTTTACCGTTTACAGCTCAGACTTTTTAATTAGCTTGTTTTCTCTTTCGGGGCAACCCGGGCAAGTGACTATATGCACATTGATGCCTCAAAAATTAAACTGAAATCGTGAATATTTTAACATGATTAGGCCAAGTAGGACGTTATCCTGGAACAATGTTCCAATTAAACAATCACTGGCCAAACTCTATTTCTAACCCTAAACTTAACCTTAAGTGTGATTAATTGATTGGAATGTTGTACCAGGACCAAACTGGATTCTTTCCAGCCATATGTGATATTTGGGTAAATCACATTAAGTCCTTTTAAAGTGGTGTCTGAGATTTGTCTTGATCAAACTCATTCTCAGTTTACATAGTATAAAAAATATAGTATATTCAGGGCTTTATTCGGCACATTTACTTGTTTTTAACATCCATCTCACAGATAATGATCACAAGGTGCTAAATGAACACATTTAGGTCATGTGAAATACTTGAATCTGAAAGGTAGTTCACCCAAAGATGAAAATTCTGTCATTAATTACTCACCCTCATGTCGTTCCAAGCCTGTAAGTCTTTTGTTCATCTTCGGAACACAAATGAAGATCTTTTTGATGAAATCTAAAAGCTTTCTGTCCCTAACTGAAACTTTGATGCTTCAAAAAGTTCATAAAGAGATTGTAAAACTAATCCATGTGTATTGAGCTGTTATATGTAAATAAACGCATATTAAATCTGTTCATCATATAAAGCAATCGAATCTCTTCAGAAAATTTGGACTAAACTGCGCAATTCATATGGATTCGTTTTTATGATGTCTTTATGAACTTTTTGAAGTGCCAATGTGTCAGTTGCGTAGCTGTCTACGGAGGGACAGAAACTCTCAGATTTCATCAAAAAGATCTTCATTTGCGTTCCGAAGATGAACAAATGTCTTACGGGTTTGGAACAACATGAGGGTGAATAATTAATGGCAGAATTTTCACTTTTGGGTGAACTACACTATAAAAAAATTGTTGGTTTAACTTAAAAAAAAAAAAAAAAAGTAAGTTACCTGGTTGCCTTAATTTTAAGTTAATTTAAATAAAAATTTTGAGTTAATACAATGAAGGTGATTGTTTTAAACAATATAAACTAAATATTGTTATCTAAAACTCTAAGAAACTCAAAATATTGTTACCACATTAATTATTATATATATATATATAATTATTTTTTTTTTTTTTACAGTGTATCCCTTGAAGTTGCGTGACTAAAATAAGGAGCATTTCACTTTTTAAGCTGCCTTTTTTTATGTTATGGCCAATATCCCAAAAAATTATAATTTTGTCTAAATTAAAAATAAAATAAAAACTATAATCACTCATTCTATGTGCTACAATTTAGACAATTTAATTTAATCTTTTGCTAAATATTACATTTAACGGTATTATTAAATTGTTCATATTTTTTTTAAGATTAACTTTAAGTGAGTGTTACACAATGGCAAAGGTATTATACATGTAAAAACAGAATGACAATACACAATAATGCACAATTACATTTCCAATATCAACCAATACCAAAATTATCTCTAATATCAGCCAATAAACATTATGGTATCAAAATATTGTTCATCCCTACTTTATTAACATGTCAGAATCAGACAGTATTAGCATTGAAAACAGGCAAAATTTCTCCTTTTAAAAATGAGAGGTCTGTGTAATGTGGTTACATAGTCAAGACACTTTTTTAAACCACTGTGTCTATAATGTGCATTTTTCTCTCTCTCTATTCACTCGCCATATAGTCACAATAACCAAGCAGAAGTGGTCACAGGAGATGCATTTGTGACACGTTAAACAGGGCCATAGCTTAACTTTTGAAATGAGGAAAACAAAACATAAACCATCACACAAAACACATTATTACAATCACAGCATTCCACATGCATGAATGCTTCAGGTAATGATGCAAAGTTTTTACTATGTCATTTATGGAATTAAGGTACAACGTAGATACCACTTAGAAGAGGAAAAACAGTGAAAAATAATGAATATAAATCTCCTGAAAATAAAGGCATTACCGCAGATCATCATCATTCTTTATTCTTTATTATAGTGCACAGATGTGTTCCTGACAACTAAACCGCCATGCCTAATGTCAAATAAAAGACTTTCCATGGAATTATTAATGTAGACATCTCTCTATTCAGATTTAAACAATGGATCCACTGTATGTATGTATACTTTTTTTTTTTTTCATTATGTGTGCCAGCCTCAGTGCGCCAAAATGCATCTTAACATTTCATTAGTACTATGCCTTTATAGTATACTGGAAAACATTGGGAGCAAATTGAGCAGGCAGGTTTCAAATTACTAAGGTTTGATTCCAAATCAGACATAATTAGCATTGAAAACAGGCAAAATTTCTCCTTTTAAAAATGAGAGGTCTGTGTAATGTGGTTACTCGGTCAAGACACTTTTTAAACCACTGTGTCTAATGTGCATTTTTTCTGGTCCTGTTTGTAAAACAAGGTTGATTATGAGAAGTGAGATTTGCTAACAAAGCTCTTTGAAAAAAGAAAATTAATAAATGGCCTGCAGTAAAACACTAATTATTTTTTAATTGACTTTTAATTCTTACTCTGAGAGTCTAGAGCAGTTCAACGTAACCCAGACAATAGCACCTTATAGAGACATGATAATACCATCCCCTGAAAACCCCATTGTAAAGCAACGACATTCCAGAAATTTTCCAGGAAATCATGTGGAAAAAAAAGACAATACCTTAAACATACTTGAACTACCAGAGGTTTTAAATAGTGCATGACTCTCTTTGAGTCTGTTATGATTAATGATATCTTTACATGCTGTGAACAGCCCACTGGCACCATGATGTATGTACTCATTGAACTGGCAGTAAAAGGCTAACACGAGGTTCCAGTTACTTTACAAAATCACAGGGGCTGATTAGTTTTAGATAGGATAGAAACTGTGGTATGTGGTCTGTGATGAAGTGTTGGTTCAGTTCCATGTTGGTGATGAGTAGAAAGCAGGGTTGTGTGCGCACCCGTGCACGTGTGTTGTGTGTGTGTGTGTGTGTGTGTGTGTGTGGTTCAGGTATTCATTGTGGAAACAAAATGTCCCATCAAGGTCAAAGGTTTCTGGTATTGCCATCGTTGTGGGGACATTAAGGACATAAATGTGTATAATGCCATGGGTATTACTACATAAACATGGTTTATGTGGACACTTCCTGTCCTGACTTTAAAAAACATACTAAATGGTGTTTTTTTTTTTTTTTTTTGTTTTTTTTTTTATAAAAAAATGCAGACAGTTTGCTGGGACCCACTTTATATTAAGTGGCCTTAACTACTACGTACTTACATTTAAATTACTCATTTGATACAATGCACTTATTGTGTACATACATGTTTTTACATTGTACTTATATTTTAAAAACACCTGCATGTAATTACATCTGTAATTAATTTCTGTATTTACATTTATAATTACACTGTTGACCCATCCCTTACACCTTACCCCTACCCTTAAACCTACCCATACTACCAAAGCTTTCCCTAACCTTACCCGTACCCCACCTCAATAGCTGCAAATTTGTTTTGCAATTCAATATGAACCCAATAAGTACATTGTACTTATTTTTTGATGTAAGTACATAGTAGTTAAAGCCACTTAATATAAAGTGGGACTGTTTGCTGTGATGGGTAGGTGTAGGGTAGGAGTAGTGTAGGGAGATAGAACATACAGATTGTACAGTATAAAAACCATTACGTCTATGGAAAGTCCCTGTAAACCACATATACAAGCGTGTGTGTCTGTATCTGTGTGTGCGTGTGTGTGTTTACAATACACCTCACCTCCCAAAAAACTCAACTTGGTTAGAACAACTCAACATGTTGTGTAGCAACATGTTTTAAAACACTCAGAATATCACTGCAACACCCAACAACCACCCAGAAGACACTTACAACTGTACAGTATCAACAGTTTAGCAACATGTTAAAAAAAATTATATATATTTTTTTTTTACATGTTGCTAAACTGTTGATACTGTACAGTTGTATTAATAAATAAGTGCTTCGAACACCATGACACCCTAGCAATCTCCCAGAACACACGGGAATGTAGTAAAATCCAATCAAAATACCATAGCAATGCCCAGGAAACAACACAAAACATGCCAGCAACCATATCAATAAGAAAAAAAAAAAAAAGAAAAAAAAGAAAATTAAAAACACCCTAGCAAACACATAGCAACATGGTTAAAACACTTAAAACTACATAATGAGCTGAAAATTCAGAACAGCCATCACATAGCAGCATGCTAACACTTAACACCAAAAATCCAATCAGAATGTGCTAAAAATCCACTCAGAATGCACTAAAAACAACAGAGATGCTAGCCACTGTGGTAATAATGAGCTAAAAACTCAAAACACTCTAATAAACACATAGTAACATGCTAAAAACACTTTAAACCACATAGCAATCACCCAAATACACTAGCAACCATAGAACGTACTATTAAACACTCAAAACACCAACAATGTCCTAGAAACAACACAGAACATGCTAACTAATGAGCTGAAAATTCAGAACAGCCTAGAAATCACATAGCAGCATGCTAACACTTAACACCACAGCAACATACTAGCAACTGGAACATGCTAAAAATCCACTCAGAATGCACTAAAAACAACAGAGATGCTAGCCACTATGGTAATAATGAGCTAAAAACTCAAAACACTCTAACAAACACATAGTAACATGCTAAAAACACTTTAAACCACATAGCAATCACCCAAATACACTAGCAACCATAGAACGTACTATTAAACACTCAAAATACCAACAATGCCCTAGAAACAACACAGAACATGCTAACTACATAATGAGCTGAAAATTCAGAACAGCCATCACATAGCAGCATGCTAACACTTAACACCACAGCAACTGGAACATGCTAAAAATCCACTCAGAATGTGCTAAAAATCCACTGAAAATGCACTAAAAACAACAGAGATGCTAGTCACTATGGTAATAATGAGCTAAAAACTTATGCTAAAACAAACACCACAGCAAAACACTACCAATCACCCAGAACGTACTAAAAACGGGAACATGCTAAACTCTACTCAAAATACCATAGCAAAGCCCTAGAGAATAAAACAAAACATGCTAGTCACCATATAGCAATGCGCTAAAACAATCAGAACACCACAGCGATATCCTAGAAACCACAATGTTAGCAACAGCTGCAGGGGTAAGCAGCTCTCACAGAAAATGTAAAAAATATTATGTATTATACTTTAAGATGTGTATTGATATGTATATTGTTTTTTCCACATTCTAGTAATTAACATTTCAATGTGTCATTTAATGATGTTATACTTTAGTTGCCCTCGGACACAGAAGACTCAAGGGATTGCCTGACTGACTGTTGTGCTTCAGCACAAACATGCTATTGTTCTATTCTGACAGCACCATTTATAGAGCCGAGGTTGTTCTGAATCTTATAGCCAAGGTTTTGTCAGAAGAGGAGATAGCTGTGTTAAGAGATGTGTCCTACTTTCAATGTCATATTGCGTGCCAAAATTAACTTCTGTTGAATCACAAATGTAACGCTAGGAAATTGTGCATAGCGTTCAATCCCCTGTAGTTTCTGAATGACTTTACAGGTTTATTTGTAATGTCACCACGTTTGATTCATGTCTGCCCTTCTGTGAGCATGTGGGAGAAATCATTTTCTCCAGGTTCCGCCCAAACCGGCACAAAAGTACACATCTGTGCTCAGCTAACTATATTTGGTTACAGATGTTTAAATTTATTTGACTGGGGAGGAATCTAATGACATTTCTCAACAGTGTATGGTAATATCCACCCCACCGACCTCATACCTGAGAATTGGGATGGAAAGATATACATGTGTCTTGGTATTCCTATTCAGTCTTGTCAGTAATGAGAAGTGTGTTTTTATGCATGTCAGGGTTGGGGGCAGTGGCGTAGCAAGTCAGCGCTGGGCTCATGTGCAAAAAATTTTAATGGGCCCCTAAACACCAAGTGCAACGAAGAGGCGTTTATGCAGCATATCAGGAGAATACCATACCAAACACATTTTTTTCCCTAAGGACATTTAGATCTCATGGTTTTAGTAGCCTGATAAATACATAATCTCTGTAAAATACCAGGCCATCCAGATCCAACACAAGAGTAGTATATATGAGTCAAAAATGATCTATTGAGCAAGTTACGAAAATGTAATAAACCAATGTGCGCTGCATAAAATGAAACCTTGAATGGCATACATAAAGAGAGAGAGAGTGACAGTGACTGTGAATGTGTGAATTACCTTTGTCTGCAGTGTCTCTTTATTAATAGTGAAGCTGTGTGTTGAATTACTTCTAAAAACAGTGGTTGCTTCGTTGCTGAGAAATATAATGCAGCATTTCAGAACACAAGTTTCTGTGCTCTTGAATGTTCCTGTGTGCGCTGCACGATCTCTGTATGTTTGTGCATGTGCTTCAATTAAGCCGTACAGTAGGATAATGAAGCAAATGATGTCATCGCTTTATGGATGTGGGCCCCAATCCACCCAGGCCCATATGCACATGCATACCCAGTCTCTATACGCCACTGGTTGGGTATGTCCATGATTGTTGTTGCAAATGATAAATTTAAAGAGGACCTATTATGTCCCTTTTTACAAGGTGTAATATAAGTCCGGTGTCCCCGGAATGTGTCTGTGAAGATGCTAACGGTCTAATCAGATTCAATGAACTATTCTAAGCTATGCTAAAAGTGGTACCGCCAGACCCAGAGATCGGCTGAATGGATTTGAAAACGGTAAATCTCAACTGTTTAACTCTAGGGGAGTTGGAAAATGAGTCTATTTTCAAAAAAAAAAAAAAAGAAAAGTGGAGTGTTCGTTTAAGTTGCAGATGTAATGTGTAAGTGACAGTTCCACCATAACAAGAATAGCAATGTACAATGAGACATTTAAAGAGTTAGTTCACCCAAAAATGAATATTCTGTCATTTATTACTTACCCTCATGCCGTTCTATACCCGTAAGACCTTCGTTAATCTTCTGAACACAAATGAAGATATTTTTGTTGAAATCTGATGGCTCCGTGAGGCCTGCAAAGGGAGCAATGACATTTCCTCTCTCAAGATCCATAAAGGTACTAAAAACACATCTAAATCAGTTCATGTGAGTACAGTGGTTCAATATTAATATTATAAAGCGACAAGAATATTTTTGGTGCACCAAAAAAATAAAAATATTAGAAGAATAATGAATCAGCGTGTCGAATCAGCTGTTCGGAACACCAAAGTCATGTGATTTCAGCAGTTTGGCTGTTTGACACGCGATCCGAATCATGATTCAATACGCTGATTCATTATGCTCCGAAGCTTCCTGAAGCAGTGTTTTGAAATCGGCATGATGGTGAGTAATACATGACAGAATTTTCATTTTTGGGTGAACTAAACCTTTAAGATTATTTAAGTTAGCTACTATTACAAATAATTGGAATGGAAATGTTAAATTCAGTTTAGAGAGTGAATCCCGCATTTAGCTTGTATGTAGATGTCACTTCTGAAATTTTGCCAAATCGGTTATATATTATTACAGTGCCACCTGAGGGTGCTCTTGCTTTCGTTTGAGGGTGCTTTTATTTAAATTTGGCTTTTTGATGTTTTTGTTGTTGTTGTTGTTGTTGTTGCTGTTTACCCGTTTTAATTTTTTAACAATTTTAAATTATTTGTGATCAAACATTAATTGGCGGACCCCGGTTGAAGACCCTTGAACTAAACCATTCAACATGTTCATCTTCTGACTTAGCCAGTCGCCTCACTACCATACCTGTCAACACTCCTGTTTTTGTCAAGAGTCTCCCGTATTTCACACCCATCTTCCCCTTCCCTTCAGTTTTGCTATTTCTCCCCAAAAACTCACGTAATTTGTTTGGCCCAAACCTCGTCATATGAATAATTACAGAAATGTATTATTCCAAGGTTGTCCAGTTGCCAGATCTTGTATGTAACGCATTCTACTCACGCAATCGACACATTATACAAATTTAAACCCATTTGTGACCTCAACCTGGCAACCTACAACCCCGTTGCGCTGTTGATATCTACGCAGTCGGCGCGGGAAGTTGAATCAAGGCAAGCATCACAATAAACCTCACAAGAATCAAAAACGTCTCTGTCGCGATCTTTCCTTGCGTTCTGTGGTGCGTGACAGTACCATCAGTTCAAGCAGAGCACACATTGATCATCTCTTCCACTTTACTAGAACAACATGAAATAAACATGGAATTCAAGCACTGGAATTCCTTCAGGAATTCCTTCATTTCTGTTTAGTGCCAGTAGTAGTGCAGAAATTATACACTTCACCTTTAACGGCAAAGCCCTAGGTTGAATTAAATGAATATCTGATGACCAGTGGGGTGTCATATGCTCTGGTATGTTCTACCTCTGGCTTGAAATAACCAGAATGTGGTAGACTCCAAGTACCTAGCTCTTAAAACTCTCCTGACAATTCAGACAGGCAACCATAAACAAACTGCGAAGCTGGCCAGAATAATCCATACCGCCTGAAGTTAATAAATAATGCAGCTATTGAGAGTACAATAAGGGTTTTGTTGTCTCAGTGTAAGCTACTTCTCCCACAGGACTATCCACAAAAAGCGACTAGACTGAGTCTCTGTAATGTTTGCCTGATAAGAGAAAGATGCCACCTTACTTTTTAGCACCCCAGTACAATGGAAACCACACCAACATCTTGTCTCAACATTATTACACTAATGTTTTTACAACCTATTTTCTTTTCACCACATAATACTTGTTCAGTTACTCATTAGTTTTGCAGTGATTTCCCAGTGAATATCATGTGATTTTTGTGATTTCGCAGTACTGTACTATAGAATCACAATGATTAGCTCTCTGCATTACAGCTCTCTGCATTACAGCTCTCTGCATCTCCTGTTATCTTTGCAGATAAACTGCAAGTAATATCAGCTCAGGAGCCAGTAGTTCCCTTTTTAAGGCATCATTAAACTCCTATTTGAGAGTGATACGATTCAAGGGTTATTCACCAAAAAAATGAAAATTCTGTCATTAATTACTCACCCTTATATGGTTCTAAACCCGTTAGACATCCGTTCATCTTCGGAACACATGAAGATCTTTTGTGAAGATCTCTCGTGAACACTGTTGAGCCTTTCCTTACACATTAAACCACCCCTACCCAAGCCACCAAACCTGTCCCTAACATTACCCGTATCCCACCTCAATAGCAGCAAAAGTGTTCCGTAATACAATATAAACACAATAAGTACATTGTTTAATAATAGTACGTTTTTCAAGCACCTTATTATGACCTATATTTACGTTTGGAAGTCATGCGCCCTCTAGTGGGCGTAAAAATAATGACAGTGTCGTATTACATCTGTCGTCATGAAATGACGTATGACTGTCATTACCAATCAAAATGCGTGTTCACTTAAATGCAATGTGTGGACTTTACACCATTTTTCCTATTTCCATTTAGCAAAACTATTTTTTTTATTTTTTTATTAACGACTACACCCACCCCTAAACCTAACCTTAGTGATTTATAGTGCATACACACTTTATGAGCACATGCGTTCCCTGGGATCGAACCCACGATCGCATGATCACATGTTGAAGTACATAGTAGTAGTTTACGTCACTTCAGAGTTCCTACGGGCGGTGCAAATGCAACCAGGAAAATGGCCCTAGGGGAACATTTAGTTCTTGGGGCTAGTTCCTATAACTAAGTTCCTTCAACTACCTGGTGCAAAGCCCCTGTGGATTACTTTTATGATGTCTTTACTACCTTTATTGGGCTTGAAAGTGGTAGCTGCGTAGGCTATCAGTGGAAGGACGGAAAGCTCTCAAATTTCAGAATTTAAATTTTGGCTGAAATAAGCTTTACTCAATTTACCCAGTGTGCATAACAAATGCATATAATGTAAGATGCAAACCCTCTAGTCATTAATCCAATCAATCAATCAATCAATCAAACAAACAAACAAAAAGTCAATCGATCGGCCACTCGATCAGTCAATCGATCAATCACAAAATTGACCATACGTATTTTTTTTATAAATAAGGGCTACATAACCTAAAATGTATAATTATAATGTTATTGATTAAGGGAAGTTAGAAATGTTATAACATTTCATTAAAAAAAAGTGTGACCATTTTTTGCAAGCATATGAGAATCAAACATAATTTTCTTTCATCCAACACGTGAACAAAAAGGCCAAAGAGAGGCTGTCAAATTTTCCAACTTTTGCATATATAACCAATCATTATCAAATGTGACCTTTAAGCAAATTAGCTTTCAGTATCACTTCATCAATTGTCATCAGGTATCTGTTTAATGCAGCAAATGAAGAGAGACTTCTTTGGTTAAAATGTTGATTAAATCTTGATTACTGAAGAATCTCAGAATAAATGAAAGACCGGGTCATATGCAAATATTCATTAATAAAGGAGTAGAGGATGGAGTTCATCTTGGTGCCATGGTGAAAAGCATGAAGTGTACATGATGTTTATTATAGACTTTAAACCATAATCATTTAAACTTCTCTCAAAAACTTTTCTTGACTTTGCCACCAAAGTGAACACTCTCCTCACTTAGTGTCAGCATCTCTTTTGATGAAAAATTCCACATTTCCTGCTTATATTTATCTACTTTGAGCTTTTGAAAACATCTCTTGTGCATTTCACGGTAATATAAATGAAGGGATGCTGGGTTTACACTATAATTTCTGTCTTTTTAAAAGCACTCAGATCAGAGTGGGATTTATAACATTCTCAAGAGTATGGAGAGCCAGTAAGCATTGCATTGCTCACGGCTTCTAAATATATGCATCTCATTCAAACAGAACCAAGTCTCATAAACTCTCTTCAGTTAACAGATGCATTCTTCACATTTACAGACACTAATAATCCTAAACTGCATACTCTCTCAAATTCAAGTTCAAAATCGCATAGTCTCTGAGTAGTTACTTCTTTTGAATAAGTTATTACTCTGCGAACAATAAAAAAAGCACATTGTATATAACATGCATGGGTGTAAAATGCATGTAATCTGGATTCGCCATGTTGTCATTATCTTGTGACCTACGGTATCAGCGTTGCTTCACTGCCATTCACGTGTCCTCTCCCATGGTCTCATGGGATAGTAAAATGTCCTTCATATGCACACTTCAGAATCTCACAGGAAGTAGAAAGTAATCTGAGTTCTTTTCACCTTCTGTTTTGTGAATATTGTGAATTTGGACATTCCATTCTTTTCACATGTTTTTCACCTACTATAATGGGAAGTATGTGATTTCGTATTCAACCTTAAGTATTTTTGTCCCACGCAAGCTCAGTTAACTGATAACTCTAGTATTCATTTGTGTGAAGTGAATACACTGAATGGAGGACTGACTGATTTTAAAGTCATTCTCTTGAAAGAAAGCTTGTAATAGATTTATTTCAAATGACATGATAGCTCTTTTATAGGGAATCATTGGCAGAACTTTAAAGCTTTGAGTTGCTGTCTCTGTGGCACACTCAGCGTTGTCACAGTGACACTGCCAGCACTTTTCACAGATCCCATTAAACTCAATCCTATTTCTGTGGACGTCCAGTGAATAGGAGAATAAAAGTCAGCAGGAATGGTTCTTTTGACTCAGGTTCACTTTTCATTTAAGGGCATATATATACTTCAGTGTGAGAGTACAGTATGTGGGGAAAAGTCAAAAAAGGTCAAATAAATGATCCTGAAATGGTTATATATTTCTGGTTTCTGAACAGTTCATCATAAAATTGAAATATCCATCATAAAATTTAAATGACGATCAGAAATTCCAGAGACACATCTTTTCTCTTGCGTTATGAACTTCCAGCTCAGTAGTGCAGATAAACAATACACCATATATTTCTGTTTGATGACATGATTTTTCTCAGTATGCAGTCGTTATGTCTCGGAGACCCTTGATAAATCATATTTCTGATAACAGTTAGGAAGTTGCTTAATATGAAGCACATTTTAAGTTACCTGAGAAAACATTATTTTGCATCTGCCTTCTGCACAGCATTTTATTTTTTCTGTATCATCTTAGAGGGAACAGTGATTATAACACATTCATAATACTGCACTTTACAGTCAGTTGTATATTCTTATAATAATATTTTAACATCATAAGTATAATACTATTGAGGTTTACACCTTTTAAAGAATATAATATATACATAAAAACATGATCAACACTCAATTCCATGTGTTAACATGTATTATAGTGCATTATATAAAAGATGTTGCCATTATAAGGTAGGTATTATACTGTGTTATAACTGTACATGATCAATAGAAAATATACACATTTTTTTTACGAAATTGTATTTACATATTATGTACTGTATATATTGGAATATTAACAGGCAGAATAGTTCACACAATCACACTGCTCTGTGTTTAGCGTTTAAAGGGTGACCCACACACTTTTCTATTATCAAAACACCAACCTCCTGTCCTCCTATCTGAACACAAGTCCCAGAGGTCAGCTTTTTCCCACTACGCTCTTCCGTGTCCATTTGAAGCAGGGAACTATGTGTTGAAGGTGGGAGACTGTCATAGGAACCCTCTATAATACATATAGTGTGTTGTTATGACAACGGATCTTGAAAAGGTCAACCCTCTATTCACATCCTGACCTTTACAGCTGACCATTACAGACAAGAGGGCCCCCCTCCCACTCCTCCTCAGAACGTGTTTCTGGGAAGTGTTCCAGCAGCACATGTTGTGTCATTTCCACCATGATGAACTGTGGACACACTGTCTGGAGGAAACATAATTATTGTATGTAGGCTTTGAACAGTTAACTGTCTGTCTGTCTTTGCCTTTTCTATCTATCTATCTATCTATCTATAGGGCTAAACACTAAGATTATTATTATTATTATTTTAGATTAGATGTTTATTTGCCCTGACAAAACATTCACTGGCCTTGCCTAAATAGATACATAAATAAAGTTATTGCTTTCTTTGTTTTTGACCGTAACCTTATGATACCAACATTTTAGATAACAGTGAAATTTTACAATTCTCAAATTACAAGCAATAGCACAAATAAATACATTTAAACATAACCAAAACCATTAAACAAAAATTAAACACTTTACAGTAGGCCTACTTGTGAAAACTATTACTGTATAAAGTAAATATACACAGATACTATAAAAGCTACAGAAGTTATGTAGTTAAGAGCTGTGAGTGATTATATCTTTTGTGATCTTCGTCTTGTGATTGAATGGCTTAAAATCACTTGAATGTTTAAACTGACAAGACTTAAAAACATGTGAAAACAATGTGAAAACAATGAACTTTCTTGAGGAAGCAGCACTAGCCTGATCATTCAGATAGGTGATTATAGTTTTAGGGGGGCTGAGATGACAGATAGGGGGGCTAAAGCCCACCTAAAATGGCCTAGAACCGCCCCTGGCAGGTATACTTCAAAGCACATGTAATCGCCATATTAGTTTTATACAAATGTTATTTGCAAGGTATAAATACGTTTGAGTTAATAAATGTCTGTAAGAACATTGGAGTGGGTACTCATTTCTCATTTAAAGGGGCTCTATGTAGGAATGACACGCAGTGGTCGAAATAGGTACTGCAGTCCAAATTCAAAATATTGTTTGCCCCGCCCCCTCCTTCAAAAAGGCAGGTGGCCAGCTTGAGGACACGCATCAAGAGGCCGTTTTAACGGCGTGATGAATACGATCCTCAACTGGACTGAACTGAAATAAATACTTTGAATGTTGTGATCCTATCAGACTTATAATAGCAACCTGAATCGTAACAAAGCACTGTTCGCCAGAGGAGAACTGGCACCCCGACTAAGCATGGTTTCTCCCAAGGTTTTTTTCTCCATTTGCCACCTGATGTCACCTGTTGGAGTTTGGGTTCCTTGCCCCTGTTGCCTTTGGCTTGCTTAGTTGGGGACACTTGACATTTGATATTCAACAGTATTCTTGACATTTATTCAACAGTGCTTGAATGACACTATTCTTTAAGAGCTGCTGTGCAGCCAAATTATATACCAGTTATCACTGTTAAGCTGCTTTGACACAATCTGCATTGTAAAAAGCGCTATATAAATAAAGGTGACTTGACTTGACTTGACAAGAGGGAGCGCAATTGACAATGAAAGCTGAAGAGACTTACACACTGTAAGCCGATGAGTTGATTTATCTGTGTTTTAATATGCTGTCGTTCATAGAGATTTTTAGATGGATGCAGAGGCTTTATAGGTCAGGTAGAATCTGCAATTCTCTGACCCAGTGGTTTCCATGGCTGCAATATGCGGTGTTTTTTGCCAACTGGAAACCTGTGATGTCGAAATACTATTGGATAAACTGGCAGAACAAGGTTTGGTCGCACAGACCAAAACAAAGACAGACATTCCAACACGGAACGCGCATTCCAAAGTAGAATATCTGGCTGTAGCATTGTTTTTCTGAGAAACAAGTAGGTGAACTTAGCATGTTTCCTAAATATCTGCAAACATAATGGGGTATTTTTATGCTTTATTAAAGTGAAAATCTTACATATAGCTCCTTTAAGCCGTGCTAACTAGCATTTAAAACACATGAAATTAATACAAACTTTGAGGAAGCAGCACTGTGTTACTGTGATTTTACTGGTACGGCTGTAATTGTATTTTGTTTATTGATGAAATATGGCTAATATGCTGGTAAATCTGCATATTCTATTAAAGTTCAGGGTAACACTTTACAATAAGGTTCATTAGTAAACATTAGTTAACATGAACTTATAATGAACTACAGCATTTATGAATCTTTGTTAATGTTAATTGCAACATTTACTAATACATTATTTAAATCTTGTTAACATTAGTTAATGCACTGTGAACTAACATGAACAAAGAATGAACAACTGTATTTTCATCAACTAACCTTAATGAAGATTAGTAATTACAGTAACAAATGTATTGCTCATGGTTAGTTCGTGTTAGTTAATACATTAACTACTGTTTAACTAATGAACCTTATTGTAAAGTGTTACCAAGTTCAGCTATGAAATGTAAAAGATGAAACCTGCATAAAATCTATCTATGAAATTATCTGTCTGTCTGACATACTTCACTTAAAAAAAAAGTGTGACTTTTAAACTATGAAGGCTTATTAGAGCAGCACTTTACTAGCCTACAGTACCAGACAGACTCAAGCATGCTGGTAATAATCATGGGGAGATGTTACCCTGTGTGGAGGCACAGGATCAGCTAGATTGTGTCTGTTAATTACCAGACTTCCTTTCAAGTCACTATTTCTTCATGTTTGTCCTATTCAGCAATTCAGATGACTAAAAATATAAAAGTCAGTCTTAATGAGCTTCCTGCCTTTAAAAAAATCAAGACAGCATCTTCTAACTCAGCTCAGCACAGACCCAGTACACCAGAACTTTATAAAGTCTGCAGTTTTTTTTTATAATTTAATTATGTGTACACACTGAGATGGGAACCAGCCCTTCCTGCTCTCAGTGAAATGAAAAGTGGTGACAGATCCATGGGTTTGGATTTGGTTAATTTGAAACAGTTTGATGTCATCCTGTTCAGACTTGAGATGTTTAATTCTGAATTGCTTTTTAATTACTGGTATTCTTGTGCTTGAGTGGCTCAGACAGGAAAACCTCATCAGTCTTCGGTTAAGCAAATATTTCATTTACATATTAATTTTCTTTTTTTTTTTTTTCATTATTTTGTTCATTTTAATGAACAATGAAAGTTGCTTGACACCATCTATTACTGTGTAAAAAAAAAAAAAAAAAAAAAAAAGTAATCACCCTCTGACTAAATCACTGCAGTTCAAGGCAAAATTAGAGTTGAGCTGATTAAACAGCCAGATCACTCAATTCCAGTCTCATCCAGTGAGAGAAATACATTAAAGTAAGTCATTCATTAGGAATGGGCCAGCACTGTCTTTGGGGTAATAACCTCACACTAGTTACAGACTTCACCATCTCATGATTTAAAGAGCAGGAGGGATGCCTCATTACAGCACTGCTTTACTTGGATTGGGAATAGTGAAGTGTATTTCTGTTCTTCAAACAGGCACAAAAAGAAGCATGAATATAATGAAACACCTTTTCTTTTCTTTTTTTGAAAGTTTTTGAAATTTTGAAACACTAATGCTCATCAATTATTACTATTCAAAATAATTGTTTTCTATTTTAATAAAAAAAAAAAAAAAAAAAAAAATATATATATATATATATATATATATATATATATATATATATATATATATATATATATATATATATATGCCTGTGATGACAAATCTGAATTTTCAGCATCATTATACTTCAGTGTCACATGATCCTTCAGAAATCATTCTAATATGCTGATTTGCTTCTCAAATAAATATTTATTATTATTATCAATGTTGAAAACAGTTTTTGTTTTGAAAACAGTTCTGCTTAACATTTTTTGTAGAAACAATGATGCCATTCAAACATTTGTGGTAACATTTAAGAAAAAAAAAGAGAGAAATGTAATAATTTTGTTAAGGATGCATTAAATTGATCAAAAGTAACAGTGAAGACATTTATAATGTTACAAAACATTTGTTTAATACATGCTTTGATAAATTTAATATATAATTAATAATATAACAATAAATAATATAACAATATAAATAATAATATAACAATAAATAATAATAAAAAATAAGAATTAATAATTAATCTAATTAATTGCAATTTAATTGCACAGCAATTTTGACTGAGAAATTAACCCCTAAAGATCATGTCATTATTGTGTAAATCATCAAATAGACATTACAAAAAAAAAAAAAAAAAAGCTTCAAAAGAAATACATAGAAATGTTTACACATGAACTTTTGAATCATGAAGTTAAGTAAATGATGACAGATTTTTCATTTTTGGGGGAACTATACATACATACATACATTTATAAATTATAAATTATATAAAATTATACTCTAAATAAGAAACTAAAACTGCTAGTAGGTGGCGGTAAATGTCTTAAAGATCAAGTCGTTCATTTATTCATTCGATTCATTCAAACGGCTGATTCATTCAGGAGTGAAGTAAATGGTTCTCTTTAGGCTTGTTGGACTTGAAGCGGCGCTACACAGACCGATCGTTGTATGCCATCAAAGTACCGCGAGAGCGATTAGAGAGCAGATGGCTCCGTATGCTTTTGAATCCCTCTGGCTGTACTTTGATGCCAAACACCTATCGGTCTGTAGCGCCACTTCAAGTCCAAGAAGTCTTTTATGAATGGTCCGCTGAATCATTGATTTCACACGATTCGTTCAAAACACGGATTCAGAAATGAAGCACTGCTGTGCAGTGCACAGAGATGAACAGTTCTGCTTTGTCTTTACATTTTCATTGGCAAAACTGAATAAATTAGACAATATTGTGTCTAAAAAAACACAATATTAACTTCTTATTTACTGAACTGTTGTATAAAATCAGTATTGCATTTGCACTCGTTATATGGAACAAAAACTGCACTTGTTTAATATTGCACTCGTTACTCGTGTGATATTGCTTATAACACATGATCTAAATATGAGACAAAAACTCAAACATTTTTGTCCCCATATCTGTAATTTCAGGGACTTTCTGACTGCATTCTGCAGGCTTCGCCACACAGTGAGTTGTTGCTCTGCATCATATTCGTCATCAATCAACTGTATGAAATGTCAGATTAAGTACATAGGGCGGGGCAAGTGCGTTAAAGGTTACTTTTTTTTTTTTTTTTTTTTTTTTACTGTAACTAAATAATCTAATTAACACATTAAATCAACAGCCCTAAATATATAGCTATATCGTATTAATTGACTAATTGATTGTGGATGTTATGATAATGCAGGTGCTTTGCATGGATCCTCAGTTTCCCTTATTCCCAGGATGGATGCCACATATAGCAGTAGCTGACAAGCACCTTCATTGCTATGCAAAACCATGCTGTGAGGCATGCTGGTCAGATTGTCTCTGTTTGTTATTTAGGAAAGCTGCTGACTCTCTATGCAAACCCATGAGTCAGTACAAGTTACACATTTTGTCCCTGCCTTTCATCCATTTGGTCCAACAAAGCACTCTATGGTTATATGATGATGTGCACTCTCAGTTTCTCATATATACACCTAATCTTGCAATACAGCCCTCGCCTGCACCTTACTCCTCAAGCACTTGAGTAGACAAAATATGAAAAATGCACCTGTTTAATGGTGTTTTGAATGTTTTATTTTAGTGTGTTAAATTTAGTTCATTGAAATTGTTCAAAACAATAATGAAAAAATATTATAAAAAATGCAGAATATATAATGTTTGTATGTTTTGATTCACTAAGACACAAGATTTGAGAATTTTTCAGGTGTTATTTATGAAGGAGCATTAGCATTATCTTCAGGAAGGTTATGCTTCATGCCACCCTCAAATAAGTCTGTGCATGACCCACACTAGTCGACAAAAACTTTAATTAAACATATTTAAAATATGCCAGTAAATGAGCCACACTCTAAACCAGTTTAAAAAAACACCCTGCCAAAATTATTTGGCTCCTCTCATGAAGCATTGACCTCTACTCCCTCTTACATTCCAACACGGTCATTTGTGAATTTTGTTTCCTGACCCTTCACGCTGCATGTGTCTGTGCACAAATTGTGCCCGTCACAGTTAATTAAAGTGAACTGTGTAACGGTGGCAAAGCTGCAAAGTCAGGTTTACCTACAACTGAGTTCTGCCAAGTGGCCGTTATGGCTCTCAGTGAGCTCAGTTACGGCAGTAAACAGTCTTTTACATGGCAAAATCCTTCACAGCCTTTCACAGACTGCAAATGTAAGGATTTCTGAGAGATCAAGAGATATTTAGTGCGGAAAAGTGAAGTTTGTTTACCACCTGCTTTTCTCAGGCAGTAACAGCACAATGTTAATTGCACTTAGGCAGACACTATTGACTTTAATGCATGTAGCACATTCTATAATAATCTTCATTTGCATAGAGAGAAGGTGTGACATTTATCTGAACTACATGAATATTTTTATTTATTTTGCGCTCCCTAAAGGGATAGTTCAAACACATTGGTGTAATGGTTTTTATTCTGTACAAACTGTACATTCTATCCCCCTACACTAACCCTACTCCATCACAGAAAACATTCTGCATTTTTATATTTTTAATAAAACATTGTTTAGTATGTTTTTAAAGCTATCTTAAATATGAGGACTCATGAAATGTTTACGTCATAATCCCCATGACATTATACAAATTTATCTCTCTGCTACACAACTGTCATTCTCATTTGCAGGACTTTGAATTTTGAGTTTAAACATTTTTCTCTAACTATTTCAAACATTCTCTCAGACCCTTAATGTGAAAAATGTTCAGTCCAATATCTAAAAAAAAATTATAAAAATGAGTAGAGCTGAACATAGTATTGAAATGTGAAAAAAGATTTAAAAAGTGTCTTTTTATCTCAAGTCATTTTCATTCCACTTTTTTTCCCCCACAAAATACTTTGATGTCTCATTCAAGTCATACACTTTCACCTTGTGTGATATGAATTTTCCTCATTAATGTTGCTACACGGGAATCATTATGATAAAAAGTTCATAATTTCTCCAGATCTGTAGACATCAGAATGAGGCATATTCTCTTTGAGAGGAAACATTAGAGCTTTGCCATCGCCTTTTTTCATCTTTTTTTTTTTTTCTTTTTTTTTGTCAGATGTTGTGGCGTTTCATTCAGCTAATATTTTACTTGAAGGAAATCTCTAGACTTAAAGCAAAAGAGTCTGGTCTGAGTCTTCATGGTACATATTTTACTCATTGAATGATGTATTCCTCTAATACCAGCCACTTTCTATAAGCCTTGAATTATATTTTCTTAATTTATTATTAGAACATGATGATATACTACATAGCATTAAAAATGTCTGCTTTTAGTGGATGCTAGCACTTTTTTTTTTTTTTTTTTTTATCAATGTGGCATGTAGCACAGCAGCTTACAAATTTCTCTAATGATCACAAGCCTAAACCACAAATCCAAACAAACTCTTGCTGAACGTTCCAGACCCTCCTTGATCCCAATATAACCACAAGTATTAGCCCCATTATTTCATATTAGCACAGAAATTATGTCACAGTTTCCAGCCCTGCATTACATTCCCCTGTGCCCTTTAAATTGTGAAACTGGAAACAGTACAGCATATTTAAGAGGAACTGTTTGTTGTCTACACCTAGTTAGCTGTCTATGGTGGCGACACACTCTAAGAAAAATCTGTAAAATAGGGCCTTATGTACTCGTTATTATGAATAAATTTTCCATATTGAGTTTTCACAGGAGTTTTATTTGTGTTTTAGATAACATATTGCATTGTGTTTTAGGTTAGAAGTAAATGTCCATAAACTTAATGGAGAAACAGTGTTGTTGGAAGCACTTTTAGAGCATTTTTTCCCAGCTAATAAACAGCAACTGACAGCAAACTGGTGTGCATCTTGAGACAAAAGAATGGCTCTGATGTGGTGCCCACAAGTTGAACTTATAGAGACATTCACCCAGAGACTGCCTCTTTAAGGGAGCGGGTTGCGGGAAAGCGTTTCCGGGTTAACGGTGACATTATTGTTTACATCTCTCGCTCTACCGCTGTACCACTGACCGCTGTTGTGTTGTATTGAAGTGGAGAGTAAAACTGACTCGACATATATCTGTCTCCTGTCTCCTCACTTATTACTCTCCACACTGACATATTTTAAGATATGTCTGTACAAGTTACTTTTAGTTAAAAAAAAAACTCAAATATGCATTTTAGTCTAAGAATAGATTTAAGCCTTGTCTATGAGACCAGGGGGTAAATATTCAATGCTATCTCATGACCGATTGTACATATTTTATGAGGTGGCTAATTCGTACTACCTGACTCATACGAATTCAGAATTCTGAGATAAAAAGTCGCAATTCATCTTTTTTTTTTTTTTTAGTGGCTTTTTTTTTTTTTAGTGGCGGAAAACGGGCTTCCATAGTTTATCATATTATATACATTTGAGAATGTTGAAAATTATGTTATAACGTTACTCTCTGCGTTCGCTCGGAGGCTGCTGTGAGACACTGTTGCACACTGCAGTAAGATCAATTTTAGAATATCATATTAAATATTGGTAGTCTCCCAGATATTTACATTTTTAAACCTTTAATAAGACACCTGGCAAATGTATACCAACTTATGTCCCGCTGGGTAGATCAGCACATTACAATTCAAATGTGCGCATCTACCATGCAGGACATCAGTTCTGACTGCATCTCTTCTCAAATCGTCCCTCCCTAACATTTTCATCTTGTTTTTATTTGTTGACAAAAATGTCAATAGGTTTTCGTCATATTTTTTTGTCATTCGATACATGACATTTGTCATTTTTGTCATTTGTCATTCAAAAAAATTAATTGACGATAATTATTCATCAACGAAATTAAAACTGCAGTATAGGCATCCAGGCAGGTCACTAGATTTTGGCTAACTAAGTTATCTCCCCTAACGCTGCTCTCAGATCAAGGTTGAGAGCTCATCTACAATCAAAAGGAATTATACATTTTGCAATGTTGAACTTGAATAATTTCAGTAAGCCAAAGGATGTGCGTGACTGCATGCCAGACATGTTAGCATGTGAACATCTGTCTTATGGTACAGGAAACTCTGAACCATGAAAAGCTTGTGCCCAGCTGCTTCAGTTCACCTACCACTCGACAGGAGAGCAAACAGAATTAGTCAAATCATGGCTGGCATTAATGAAGAATAACACTGATCCCTTTCCTTTCCTGAGGCAAAGGCCAATCGCAGTAAGCCAAGGCTTTCTGGAAACAAAGAGTCAACTTTGGTGTCACATTTCATTGAACCTCAACAACGGCAGAGTAAATCTTCACTTGATGGTTCCTGGTCATTTCTGTGCATGAGGACCTTGTATTTAGCCGGCCCAGATTCCCTTCCCTTCCCCAACATACAATGCAACAACAAACAAAGCCTGTTTGGCTGTGTCCATGGGTGAAAACACAAGCTAATCCCAGTAAAAACAAGGCTTCTTTGGGGACCCATCATGGCAGGCTTCAGCCTGTTAAATTTGGCCAGACTGCAATGCTGTTAAACTCTAAACAAAATAATGAAGTAGGGGGTTTCCAGGATTCATTAGCCTGATCTTGAAAGTAATTCCTTACCAGGGTCAAGCACAGCACTTTCATCAAAGTTCTGTCAGGCATTACCATGGAACATTTCCAGGAGTATTGTCCCGGGCCCTGGGATGAGGGGGCTTCTCAGGGGTGTGTTTCCCATCTTTGACTGGACTTCAATCATTCAATTATGGATTCAATTATGGACAATGATTCCACATAATGAAAACATGTTATCTCTACTCAAATACTTTACATAAATTAAATTTAGTAAACTAGACTAAACATAACTAAATTTAGACATGTCCAAAGTACTTATTTAGAAATGTTTCCATACTAGCAAGCTAAATATAACTTCTTTACACACAGGATGTTAGGCGTTAGCTGCCCAACGATGATACTAGTTACATCCATAGCATTCCTACAGTTATTGCTTATTTATTTATTTTTATTATTATTAAAATAACTTGATTATTTGTTATCATGCCCTCAACCCATGCACATGCTCTACACTTCCTCACAATGGTAAGGCAATACACCAACATAACAGAAACTCTTTTAAAGGGGACCTATTGTGCAAAAATCACTTTTTTTTATCCCATCATGCTCACCATTTCTTTTAAATACTAAGATAATTGAATGATACACACTAACAAGTCTCCACATTGTCTTATCTTGCTAAGAAATCTTAAATTAACACTTTATTTCAACATTTATACTCCCTATCCAGGCCCATGCAAAGCATCAGGAAATGGAAATAATAGTTTATGCTACCTTAACACAAATTATTCATGTCTCAACTTGAATGGATCAAGTAAACTGGATGAACAATTAATTTGTTGGATCGTTTGTTTTCTTTAAGTAAATTGAACAAGCATGAAAAATATTTTTTTGAGTGTAGAATGATGTTCTGCAGAGAAGGGAGACTGGCGATTGTCATGATTTGGAAAGAAAGGGAGAAAACATGACAGAATAACATTTTACACAAAATTAATAAATGACTTTTCAATACCGACCAGATACAATACTGATTTTGGCTGAAACTTTGCTCTAAGCTGCCTGGTTCCGACTGTTGGACCTTGACTTTGATTTCCATACGATGTTTTTTGTTTGTTTGTTTGTTTGTTTGTTTGTTTGTTTTTTGTGTGGGTGACTGGTCCACACCTGCATTGTCCTGTTGAAGGAACATACATAATCATGTAATGCTTACCAAATTTAATGAGTGATCCTTAAAGAAAATCTAAAGACAAATTGCTTCTACCATTTCAGTATAAAGGGGTTGAATTGAAAAGGATATTATTATTATCCCAGATGTGTTCAATTTATAAATCTAAGTAAAACTGAGAGATAGGAGGGTCTAACCAATGCTCTTTTCTGGGTCAGCTGGGACCTGGGCTGAAGGCTGCTCTGGGTTCTCTGGTTCAGTTGTGAAGTGGTTATCTTAGGGGCTTGAAGGTTATAGCTCTCCAGTTTCAGCTGCGTCTTTTCAATTAAGTTGTCAATTTCCACACATAGTTTCTGTGGAGGTGCTTGACACAGACCTACATTCTCCTGTTGAGGGAACAATTATAATTGTGTTATTCTGGGCAGGTTTAATGAGTGCTTCTTAGAATAAATCTAAAGACATGTCTTTCTATCATTTTGAAATATAAACAAATTTTGAATAGAGGAACTAGAAAACAAGTAGAATACTTGAAGGCAAAGTTTTATTTATTTATTTATTTTTAGAAATCTAAATAAAAACAAGAAATAGAAGGGACTTACAGAAGCTTCTGTGCTCCATGGACACACCCTCTTCCTCCGACTGGGCATGGGTGCTCCAAGAAGGGTCTGTGCCAAAGGACAGGAGGCTTGGGGCTTCTGCTGCCTCAGATGGTGAGGGGCCAAGTTCACAATGGGGTCAAGTTCACAGGCACATGTGCACCTTCAGGAGCCCAGGCATGTATGAGCTTGCTGTTGAGACCCAGGTGATTGCTGTAGGGAACATGGTGGAACAAGTGTTCTCTGTGGGGCCTTGGCAGGGATATTCTGTTGCCTCTGCTGCTGCACCCTCTGTTACATAGAGATCCTGAGGTTTGCTCCCTGTTGTGGATAATCTGTGGGCACATGTGCTCCCTGTGGGGTCCCAGAATGCACAGGCATATCTTTTGGGATCCTGGAAGGGCATAGGTGCTCCCTGGGTGGAAGACACAGGCACTGATGCATTTTGCAAATGCTGCCTCACCTGCACATCAAGCCTCCGTTTTCCTCTCTTTGTGATATGGGCAGGCACTGCTGCACCCTTCAGAGACCCCATGGACACTGAAGCTGCATCTGGAGACCTGGCAGGCACTGCTGCTCCCTGTTGGGTGCTAACATCCCACTGGGGTTGTGTCTGGTAAAATTACATCCTGTTTGGACTTGGCCGGAATAGTTGCTCTCTGTACTGAAGAGGCTTGAGGCTACTTTTCCAGCAGCTCCTTTCTCAGCAGCTCGGGGTTTTTAAGATTTCTCCTCTCAGAGATCTTGTCAATAACTGGTGCCCCCTGTGCTAAAGACAGGTGCTGTCTTCAAGGCAGTTTCAAAGACTGCTGGGGCTCATGCCAGCTGCGTCCAGCATAATACCTTTTGGCCTTCTGCACATGAGGCCCCTACAGTGGTGGTTAAAAACCAAGGGGTTCTCCCCAAGGGGAAACCCATTCCGTATGATCAGGGTTACATGCAGGTGCCTTCGTTCCCTATCCATATGGAAAAAACCTTTTTTTGTCCCAAGGCCCAGTGTTGAGAGCGCTGTGTCGCTGGGGAATTGTTTTGACAGACACATCTCTCACGGGAGGTCTGCGAGAGGTCTGTGGCAAGATCATCACTGTTCTTGGCATATAAATTGCTTAGAAATGCTGGCAGTCTTCAAAGCTCTGAGGAGCTTCCACCCAGACCTCAGGGGTCACCACATTTTAGTCCGGAGTGGACAATGTTTCAGTGGTCTCCTAACTGAACCATCAGGGGGGTCTGAGGTTGCACCCGCTATGCAGACTGGTGCACCAGATCCTCCTGTGGTCCCAATGGAAGCTGTTGTCTATAAGAGCAATGTATGTCCCTAGGGACAAGAAACAGGGAGCAGACATCCTGTCGAGGAAGGGGCTGAGGCCTGGGGAATGGAGGCTTCACCCAGAGGTGGTGAAGTTGATATGGGAGAGGTTTGGCCCAGTGGAAGTGGATTTGTTCACCTCTCAAAATTTGTTCGCGTCTGGAATTGTTCGCGTCTCACACATCCAGCCCCGCTCAGGTTGGATGCCATGGTGAAGACGTGGCTGAGGCAGTGCCTGTACGCTTTTTCCCCGATCACTTTGCTCCCAGGAGTTTTGGAGAGAGTCCGGAGAGAAGGGGCCGATTTGTTGTTAAGTATCCCCGTTCTGGCCAGCCCAAGTATAGTTTGCGGACATCATAACACTCCTGGCAGGCCCCCCTTGGCTGGTCCCTCTGAGGAATGACCTGCTGTCTCAGGTGGGAGGCACAAAATTTCACCCTCAGCCAGAGCTGCGGAAACTGTTGGTCTGGTCCCTGAGGGGGCCCAGTACCTAGAGGCTGGCTTGTCGGTTGTTGTAGTCGAAACCATACTCAGTTCCAGAGCTCCATTCATGAGGAGATTGTATGGCTTAAAGTGGAATGTGTTTGCCAGTTGGTGTAGAGAGTGTGCGTTGGACCCAGTTAACTGCCCGTTGGCTTCAGTGCTGGAGTTCATCCAAGATCGCTTCTCTGCTGGTCTTACCCCATCCACACTTAAGGTGTACATGGCTGCCATTGCAGCTTTCCATGCTCCTATAAGTGATGGGCCTCTGGGGAGGCACCAGCTGGTCGTACGTTTCTTCCATGGTGTATGGAGGATGAGACCTGCGACTCGAACCAGAGTCCTTAACCTGGGATCTAGCAGTAGTGCTTGAAGTGTTGACGCTGCCCCCCTTCGAACCTCTTGACTCAACATCAACAAAGAAGATCAACAAAAAGATGGCTTTTCTCCTCTCTATTACCTCTCTTAAGATAGTGGGAGATCTCCACGCCCTGTCTATATCTTCTTTGTGCCTGAAGTTTGCTCCTGGGGGAGTTAAATCAGATCAGTTGTTGGTGTGCTTTGGGTTACCTAAGAAAGGGCTCAGAGCAATTGGATCGTTCAGGCTATTGCCTCGGCCTATCAGGTCCGTGACCTGCCTTCATCTCTGGCCTTGAGTGCTCATTCTACTAGGTGCATGGTGTCCTCTAGAGCCCACCTTCCAGGAGTCCCCCTTCAGGAGATCTGTGATGCGGCTGGCTGGGCCACACGGTACACCATCATCAGATTTTATAGTCTGCACCTCTCTTCAATGCCAGGTGCACTGGTGCTGTTTTCCTAAGCTGTGCCCGGTCTCGGCTTCACACTAGGACAGACGTGTTTCAGTGTGGCATAGTGGGTATTCGTTCCTCATAGTGTTGTTACCGATGCAGTGCGAGTTCCCTTGAAAGGGAACGTCCCGGGTTATGTATGTAACCCTTGTTCCCTGAGAGGGGAACGAGACACTGCGTCCCCTTGTCACACCTCCACATATCTGGGAGCGACTTGCTTCAGCGCAAAAGCTGACTCTGTTGTGTGCCGGCGTCCCTTTATAGCTTCCATGTGTGCCGTCACATGTTACATCATGACACAACACCAGTCAGGATTGGAATAGTTTCATTCATGTTTCAGACGCGCTATGCAAGGGTTACATGCGTAACCCGAGACATTTATGCTTTATGCTAATTTGCCAATTTTTTATGTTAAAAATGACATGTAGCAGCACTTTATCTAGTCCATGAAGTGCTCAGTATTTTTAGACTTTAGTATTTTATTTAGTACTTAGTACATTATTTAATTATTTCCCCCTAGCATTAGTCCGCTCATTTGCAGTATCTGCTTAATTGGAATTATCCACACACACACACATGGGATTGGGCACAGGTTTTTCGCTAAATGCCCTTCCTGACGCAGCCCAGCATAGAGAGTGTTGGGACACACACACACACACACTTCTACGGCCAGTTTGGCATGTCAAATCCAGAATGTCTTCTGTGTGGGGGAAACCGGAGAACCGACACCAAATAAATAAATAAATAAATAAATAAATATAGTCCCTCAAAGTCCTTTATCTCTTGAATACAGTTACTGTGATAGTGCAGCACAAACATGACTTTAATACTTTGCATAAACTAATCTGCTATCAGCCAGGATGCAACTGCAAGCTTGGAGTCTTTAGATAATGCTTGAAAATTGTTTCTCAAGAGCTCAGTGTTTTTAAAGAGCATATAGCCTGTATGGTCTCATCACAATCACTTGATACACAGAGGTTTACAGAGCAGCATTCACAGGCTCTCCAGTTAAAGAATGAGTGATACTTCAATCAGAGTATCTTCCCTACAGTGCTTTTACACACCAATGAAGGCGAGTAGCTATTAGTGCTGTGAATGTCCATGTTCCTGATTAATGGCAGAATTTAAAACTCTTGTTTACTTTAGGCAGGTTAGACTAGATGAATCAAGGCCACTTGTGTGCACACTTATCTTTCGTGTGTGTACCTGCCAAAGGTCTTTTAATTTGCATCTCTGTTGTGTGCAGCATCATGATTTGATTTGAAACTAAATTTGGATCAAATTGCAGGAGTCTTGTGTTTCTCATGTTTGTGGTTGTCACCCAGACATATAATGTAAAATTATATGTTCTGTATTTCCCAGAATTTAATGGTTTCATTATACTAGAGAGACATAGTGGGGTATTCTTAGGATTATTTATTTATTTTTTTATTTTTTTAATTAAAACTAAAGGAACTTCTTTATTTTTGTTATATAAAGATCACATTAAAACTTTTTTTTTTCTGACCTTTTCTTAATTAGGGCTGTCAAGCGATTAATTTTTTTTGTACTTTGATGCCAAACACCTATCGGTCTGTAACGCCACTTCAAGTCCAAGAAGTCTTTTATGAATGTTCCGCTGATTCATTGGTTTCACTCGATTTGTTCAAAATACGGATTCAGAAATAAAACACTGCTGTGCAGTGAGCAGAGACGAACAGTTCTGCTTTGTCTTTATATTTTTATTGGCAAAATTGAACAAAATAGACAATATTGTGTCTAAAATAACATAATATTAACTTTTTATTTACTAAACTGTTGTGTAAAATTGGTATTGCATTTGCACTCATTATGTGGGACGAAAACAGCACTTGTGTAATATTGCACTCGTTACTCGTGTGATATTGCTTAACTCATATGATCTAAATATGAGACAAAAACTCAAACGGGCATTTTTGTCCCCGTATCTTGAATTTTAGGGACTATATGACTGCATTCAATAGGCTCCATCATGCAGTGAGTTGTTTCCCTGCATCATATTCGTCATCAATCAACTCTATGAAATGTCAGATTAACTACATAGGTATGGGGGCAAGTGCGTTAAATGCGTTAAAAATGTTAATGCGTTATTTTTTTACTTTATTTTTACCATAGTTAATCTAATTAATGCATTAAATTGACAGCCCTAATCTTAATATTTGTAGCCTACTGCTTTTAAAATGCCACTTATGTATAGATTTTATTATATTTTCCCCCTGTTCAATACCTAGACTTAATATTAAAATATGAAAAGTTATCATAAAAATATTATTACATTTTATGTAATATGATAATTTAAGCAGAAAAATAAACCTTTCCAATATGTATCATGTGAAAATTATCTCAATCACAATACATAATTTATTATTATTCTTATTAGTTAGTATGGATGTGTTCAGAGCAGTGTTATTTTAGTATCATTGATATACTATAGTTAATAGTGAAACAGCTTAGTTCTCTTTTGATGTTCCCACCCTGTAACTCAGAATTTGTGATGGCACATGAATAATGGACAGATAAATTAATTAAAATAAACACTGCAATATTCCATAAAAATTGTCAATTTTATTATTTCGGTTTGTATATAGTATATAAGTTGGAACAAAATGTCTGGTTTTCAAGTTGTCTGAAAATAATGCAAACCCCTGAAGTGTCAGCCTCTTAGGAACGTGCTTCAGGGAATAAGACTGTATATTTACTCTGGTACACAGTCACCTGTGAACCATTCTGTCTAGGTTGGTAATAACACATATTGTAGATTTTTAAGTCCATCCTGTAAAAGGATGCTGGGAATGTGATTCTGCAAGTAAATACAGTCCTTAGAGGAGAAGGGATGGAAACAATTACCTGTGTGGGAGTTCTTGGATGGCGTCCGTCAGAGCCCCTGGACATTAAAAAGGCATCATCACTCATGTGGGAAGCAGGTCATGAAAAACTGCCCCCTTGTGGATCTCTCATAAGAAAAGATGTTACAATATTCGTTTTTGCTTTGACACTCATTGACCCAACATCAATGCTGCATAATCAGTGTTTCAGTGATCTGCAGACAAAATCAATAGAGAAACATATTTCTGTAAGCACCAGAAGAGATGTCCTTAGTGGCACTGTTTCAAGGAACTGGCATCCAAACTTTCTCTTAGACCATAGAGGAGCCCCTTTCAAAAATGCAGTCTCACCTTTGTTGACTAATGGCTAGATTCTCCATCATTTGAAAGTGAACAAATAAACAAATAAACCATACGTTAAGGTCGGAAAATTTCTTCAACCTCAGGAGGCCAAGCCAAGTATTATGTGAGTTGTTTTTTCAATTTACCCAGATTTTGGATGGATGGATGAATGGAATTTTAAACTGCATTTAGACGTTAAATTTGGGTAAATTGAAACCCGCATAGAAACTCAATCAATCAATCTGTCTGTCTATCTATCTATCTATCAAAATGTTGAGTCAGAGAAGAGAGCTGAGACAATGATGTATAGCAGAAGGATTTTAAGCAGGACAAGATACCTCTGGGGTCTGGCAGAGATGGGGATTCTCCATGGAGGAGCCAGCTAAAGAGGAGACCACCTTGGGAGGAGCTAGCAGAGGAGGAGACCATGGCAAAGCTGGAGGGATGGAAATCCATGGTGGAGCTCGCTGCACCACTGACCATGGTGGAGCTGGTGGATCGGAAGACAAGACAAGGTAGGGACCAAGCCAGACAAGGTAGGGAAGAGCCAGACAAGGTAAGGACCAAGTTGAAGTCATAAGATCAGATTACCAAGGTGGAACTGGGGGCTTGGAAGACCAAGGTGGAGCCGGAGGGAGTGAGGACAATGGTGGAGCTGGATGGATGGAAGACCCTGGTGGAGCCAAAGAGTGGAGGCCTCAAGCGTAACCGAAGTCTGTGGTGGAGTCAAGTGATCGAAGAGTTTGAGGTTGAGTCATGGGCTTGGAAGGCTGAGGTGAAGCCGAAGGAGGGTCGAAACTCTGAGGCCACCACTTCGAAGACCACGGTGGATCATGGGTGACCAGGAGACTGTGGTTTTGCCTGTGGAGCTGGAGGGCAGAGGAGAGCGGGTGGATCAGGAGGATGAGGTGAAGCAAGGGAACTGGATGGAACCAGCGGACAGGGGTGGAGCCAGGGAACTAGGTCGAACCAGGGGAGGAGGCAGAGCCAATAAATTGGACAGAGTGAAGGAGGAAGGACAGGACCGGCAGAGGAGGAATAACTTTAGGAGTGGGTTTCACGGTGGGAACTAACTCTTCGGTGGACAGGTCAAGGAGCGCTGGCCCTCTGGCAGTGGCGTAGCGTCTGGGCATGCAAGGTATGCACGTGCATATGGGCCCGGGCGGATTGGGGACCCGATACGGCCTACCCCAAAGTAGGCTATACTTAGTGCGTCCACGCACCGTCCGCATCGTGAAATTTCCGTCATTAGGAGTGTTCGCGGACGACCACACTACCCATTCATGTGCAGCCCAATTTTTGTGATGGCATGGACAATGTGTGTGTACTGTACAACAGCCCATGCTGTACAACAGAGTGAATTGAGTGCTTGAAAACAGAAGTCCACTAGATAGTGCGCAGCGCACACGCCGAACAATGCCATGTCTTAGCGATGACCTATTGTATTTGACCAGTATTCGCTTTCTGAAAACTTATGCATGAAGTAATGTAAGTAGTACAGAATTTTAAATGAGTCATATTGGTTTTCTGAAAAAACGACTACGTCTGCACATTTTAAGATACTGCACAAGATGTGAATAAATGTAACTCGTACACTCGTTGAGGTGGATACTCTTTATTCAATGAAATAAAATGCACATAAAACGTGTTGGAAAATTATTTAGAGAAGAAACTTATAGTAAATTTATTAGGAATAAAATGTGCATTAAAAAAAGACAGAATAATTAATTCATAACTAGAATAATCTTCGGACTCATCGCATCTGAAATGATGCTATGATCATTCTGAAACTCCAAAGCAAGAGTCATAACGGTCGAATTCAAACGTAGACTGTGTTGAAAAGCCGTTTTATCATTTCTATAAATGTTTTTACCATTTCTGTCTGCATGTTAGTGATAATATCTTATTTATATTAAAGTCCTGGGACTCTTTCACAATAAGAAAAAACAATAAAAAAAAAATTGCATATGGGCCTGGGGCTGATTTGCTACGCCACTGCCCTCTGGCATTTGCTCAAGAAAACAAAAACAGTTTTTTTTTTTTTTTTTTTTTTTTCTTACTTTAACAAGTGGTGCAAATGCAGAAATTTATAATTTGTGTAAATATGGAGAAAACAGAATGAGATTATATACTTCTAATTCTGCCATATTGTCCAAATAATTATATTGTAGGTATAACGATTTTAAGGAATGTTTTTACTGGCCAAAAACTTATACATGGTTGTGCATAAGAAATGTTTACAGGGAATGTCAGATTTTATTTTATTATTTTATTTTATTTTATTTTATTTATTTTGTGAGACAGCTAAATATTACATTTTTGCTACTTTTATAAAATTATTAAATAATAATTTGGGGCCTTACTAGATTCTGGTTTTGTTTGTTTTTCTTATGTACAGTATTAAATCAACAAGTATAAATGATGACACATTCATTCTTCAGTTTCACTGGCAGCCATCATTCTTTTACCAACCTGCAAGAAGTTAAGGACTGTGTAATGAAAGCTATCATAAAACTGTGCACACACACGAGAAATGTGTAAACCACATTTAGATTAGTAGCCTACCATCTCTGGTAAAGAGGAAACACAAACAGATGGTGGGAACATCCTTTAGGAGGCTGTTTCTAACTTCAGTTTTCCAGTACATTCCAAAGTGGCATATCTCTGCTGTTGTGAGTGCCATTTGGACACATGCCATTAGGGCTTCCTCAATTACTTAATAGTAGTCACTAAAGGCACCCGTGGACACATACCATTGGACACGTACCCGTGGACACATGCCATTAGGGCTTCCATCAATTACTTAATAGTAGTCACTAAAATGTTAATGTACTCATTTATCCTGCTTTAGTTCCTTTCATAGTTAGCTATTACTTATGAAAAAGTATTATGATGTGCTTATGGAGGGTGTGTAATTTAATGTAAATAATTTGTGGCTAAACTTAAAGTTATCCAAAGGAAGCAAACAACTATTCACATGACTATCAATGATCCATAAAATTGTGCAACTGGTACTGGTGAGGTGTTGAAGTACATCTTTATTGTGCTTATGTATAAGCTTTCAAAGTGACAGTAACCTAAACTGTCATACACATATAGCCTACTTATGGCCATTTTACACAGGGGAAAAAAAAAAAAAAAAACATTTTGACATATGCATATAGCTATTTATTGTCAACCATTAACCACAAAGGCTGTTGGCAACCTACACAGCAAAACACAAAAAATGTGAAAGGCAGTCATCATTAAGAAGTGATTTTGGATGCAAGGTGCATTTTACATGTTTTATCCTTGTAGACAAGGGCTTTCCTCCAGCTGGTATGGTATGAGAAGCATCATTTGTCATAACAGCGCCTCTGTATTCAGTCTCTCCATATGCTGCTTGGGTCTCTCCAGTACACAGCAGACAGCAGTGTAAATATAATTACCCACAGGCCCTCTGAAACAAGCTGTTATCCATTACATGCCAAATACTCTGGGCACATTTTGGTGTGAGGATGACCACAGAATTTTGCAAGTGTTTGTTTTTGAGGTACGGATCAAAATGACTGTCTCATTTTCATTAGGTACCCACAAACCAGTAATATAATAGTAATATAGTATATGCTGTGTGTGTGAAATTTAATGTAATTAAATTATGATCAAATAATGGAGAACGTATGGTGATGTAACTATGTCCTTGTGTAAAAGAAGTACACTTTAGCATACTTTTTAAAAAGAGTTCTTATCACGGGAATAAGATAATTTAAAAGAATATACATAAATGTGAACTGAATGAAATGTTTTCTAACACTTAACTGCATTAATTACAATTAAATGGAAATGTATATTTATATTACACACAAATAGCTGAATGAATGATAAATTGGAATTAACCCTCTGGAGTCTGAGGCTGATTTGGGGCTTGGAGAAGTTTTGACATGCCCTGACATTTGTGCTTTTTTCAGTTGTTCATAAACATATAAATGACAAAAGTGTCATTAACTGTATCAGCACAAACTAGGCTACAATAATATGTGAGGAACATGTATGTACATGTTTGTATTTTTGAAGGAATAGTGTTTATGTGTGGTTATTGAAAAAACAAAAAACTCACTGAAATAAGGCCAAAAAAGTATATTGTATCTGTGTTCACAAGACTTCTGGGTATTGGAGGTTGTAGACTAGAGTTTTTGCTTCAGAATTATGTAAAAATTATGCTGCCTACTCCTTCATATAAAACAATATATTGATTTAGTTTTTGTAAGACACTTTTTGTCAAGAAACACAGTATGCGTGGAGGCGTGAATCATCATGAATAATGGGCCATTTACACCTGAGAAGACAAAAGAATCACATAATAATGACCTGAAATGACTTGCATATTAATGAGGTCTTTCAGTCAGGTAGGCTGTGAAAAAAAACCCTCTGTAATAATGTCTCAGCTCATCATAAACAGCAATACTGTGAAATATTATTACAATTTAAAATAATGGTATTCTATTAATTCTTTAAAATATAATGTATTTCTGTGATGCAAAGTGTCTGAACAATTATGTTACCTCTATGGCATTTCATATAGGCTTTTAGCTTAAAAGCATGCACATTTGGAGAAATATTGATGGATTCTTATATATTTATTTCAATTTTCTATACTGAGAAGTAATATTTATTGTCATCACTATGAGTGCTGGATACTGTGTTTTCAATTCATACTTGCAGCCGGAGGGCGCTCTCTGTACACCTTTAGGCCACAAATTCATATAAAGAAAAGGAACTAGGAACTAACGGCATGTCTTCTAGAGATCGCTAACCATGGCTTTAACATCCAAATAAACACTTTTCAAGACAATAAATACACGATTGAGACGATGAATGCATGTATTGCCTCAGAATTTGCTTCTGAATAGCGCTGGCTCCGTGGGCGTGGCCGCATTAGTGGGTAATGAGCTGAATCACGGGCGTCTGACATGTGTCTCTTTTCATACAGATTACATAAACACAGAATGTTTGTTTTCGATTTGACTTGCACGATTTAAAACCTGACATCTCAACGTTTCTTTAGACATAAGTGTCATTTTTTTTTTTTTTGGTCATTAGTATTCATAAGTTACAGTCCATTTTCTGAGAACTATCAGATTGGACTTCGTTCAGAGGGAGAGGAGAGATCACGCATCATGTTAGTTTTCTTTATTTTACAAAAAGCACAACATTGTGTTTTTACTCTGAGTGTAAACAAATAAAAGAAGACATTCTATAGTTTCAATTGATATATTACTTATGTCTCCATGACAAGAAATGACGGAGTATTTTAAGTCTGTTTTGCTGCAATGTGAAAAAAATCCTGCAAAACGCGCCAGCGCGTTTTCGGACCTCAGGGAGTTAAGTACCTCTTTATGTGCTGTCTGATATATGACATCAGATCTGTCTGTCTATCTAATCTGTTTATCAAAATGTTGAGTCAGAGAAGAGAGTTGAGACAATGATGTACAGCAGCAGAATTTTAAGCTGGACAAGATGGATCTGGAGGTCTGGCAGAGATGGGGGCCTCCATGGAGGAGCCAGCTAAAAAGGAGACCACCATGGGAGGACCCGGCGGAGGAGGAGACCATGGCAGAGCTGGAGGGATGGAGATCCATGGTGGTGCTTGCTGCACCACTGACCTGTGGATTGAGGTGGAGCCAGACAAGGTAGGGATCAAGTTGGAGCTATAAAATCAGATTACTGAGGTGGAACTGGGGGCTTGGAAGACCACGGTGTAGCTGGTGGGAGTGAGGACAATTGTGGAGCTGGTGGGATGGAGGACCCTGGTGGAGCCAAAGTGTTGAGGGCCCAAACGCAACCAAAGTCTGTGGTGGAGACCAGAGCGGAGCCAAGTGATCGAAGAGTTTGAGGTAAAGTCATGGGCTCAGAAGGCTGAGGTGAAGTCAAAGGGTCGAAACTCTGAGGCCAACGCTCTGAAGACCACGGTGGATCATGGATGACCAGTGGAGGAGCTGGAACAATGAACTGGACAGAGAAGAGGAGGAAGGACAGGACCGACAGAACTTTAGGGGTGGGTTTCAGGATAGGAACTAACTCTTGGGAGGGCAGGTCAATGAGCGCTGGCCCCAGGACGGACGGACGGACATGCCCTCTAGCATTGGCTCAAGAAAAAAAATATGTTTTTAGCACTTTTTTTTCACATGGGTGTATCCAGAAGTGTAGTGGAATGCACTCAAATACACACAGGTGATGTAGTAAAGTGATGTACATGTATTGTAAAGTACACCAAATTGTGGTAATCTTCTGTATCCTCCACAACCTACAGTAGCAAGCAAAACGTGTCTGTGGTTTTACCTGATTTGCATAAAATGCAACACAGCATGTGCAAATAAACAGTGATGTCCATTCTTAGTGAATTCCCCCAGGGTATTTTTCAGTTTAATAGCACAATTGTCAAAATACTGTATATATTTGATCTGATATATTATAAGTGTAACGGAGGCCAGCTAGTAGTCGCTGTGCGAGTAAACCTCACTCCTCTGATCTCGAGAGATGCTCTAGCGACTGATGTTAGAGGTTGCAGCCTTTAGCCTCCTTTTTAGAGCGTCCAACTCCCACACCAGAGACCCAGGATTCAAGGCCCACACAGAGCGGGGCAAGTAGGACCTGGGTGAGGGGATTAAATAAGGACCAATAAGAAGTCAGATTAAAGTCTTTTGGGATTCCTAAAATAGATGCCATATGGCTCACAGTGACTCATGCCAGTGACTCATGCTGTTGTTCTTCACTTATTGGGTTAAATATTTCTTTTATTTCTCATTAAGTTCCTGCAATGTTGCACTGTCTGACAGCTTTAATTCTTGTCAGCATCTATATTCAACATCTGTCTTACTGGATGGCTTGTGGCCCAGAGGACATACGTGTGCTATAGCAGCTGATGTCCCTTCGGGAGAAACGCGTTACACTCTGTGGACATGTCAATCCCAAAGGGACGTCTACTGCTAAGTGAGAAATCCACTCAACATCCCTGCTGTACTTAGCCTTGAGAAGTCATCTGAAGGTTTCTACACACATTAGACCAGTGTTGGGTGTAACTCATTACTAAGTAATTAATTACTGTAATTTAATTACTTTTCCCTTGAAAAGATAAAGTAAGGTATTACTCTTATTTATTTATTTATTTATTTATTTCTGTAATTTAATTACAGGGTCCCACTTTATAATAGGTGGCCTTAACTTCTATATACTTACATAAAAAAAATAAGTACAATGTACTTATTATGTTCTTATTGTATTGCAAAACACATTTGCTGCTATTGAGATGGATATGGGTAAAGTTAGGGACAGGTTTGGCGGTATGGGTAGGTTTGAGGTTGGGTTAAGGTGTAAGAGATGGGATCAACTATCTGTAATTATAAATTGTAATTTACAGAAATTAATTACAGATGTAAATAGAAATACATGGAATTAAAAGAACAGTTTCATGTCTATCCTTGTATTGTTCAACTGGTTCGAGGTTGATATGGGATTTAGAAAGTAATTAGTAATAAGTAATGAAATACTTTTTAAGACAGAGTAATTAGAACAGTAATCTAATTACTCTGTTGAAGATGTAATTGGCTAGTAATTATTATTTTTATTTTTTTTATATATATATAGTAACTTACCCAACACTGCATTAGACTAACAATAAATGATTAAACAGAAGTTTTCGAAAGATTAAAGGGTTAGTTCACCCAAAAATGAAAATTCTATAATTAATTACTCATCCTTATGTCATTCCAAACCTGTAACGATGATGATACCGGGCAACTTTTTGAGCAATGTTGTCGAGTTATGTTGCTTGGGCACTTTTCCATGCAAGTGTATATCCTTTTAGTTAATTATACTTCAATTATAATAAATTAAATCTAATAATTATTATAATATTAGTATTTGTTATTTAAAAATATAATTATAACATTATTAACAAATATATAAATATGTACTATGAAAGAGCTACAGACAGCAAAGCATGAGGGGAGAAAATTGGTGTAGAAATAATTTTCACTCAGAAATTGCTAGTAAATTTCTCCAATAGTTAATGTTGATTTCAGCATTTACTAATACACTAATTAAATTAAAAGTTATTTTGTTCAGATTTTTTAAGGACCTGAGTTAACTTGAACTACACTGAAAAGTTGTATTTTTATTAAATAACATTACCAAATATTAATTAATACTGTGATCAGATGTATTTCTCATTGTTAGTTAATGTTAACTAATGGGACCTTTTTGTAAAGCATTACCATGATCCTTTTTCAAGTGAACGAGGCTTCACTGAGCACAGCGTCTTGAAATCATTGAAGATCAGGGTGTTTCATGGGATCTGCAGATTACTTGGCCAATGCCTGTGCAATAGTTAATTTGGTTGGCCTCTACTTATTGATTAGTATTTTGCAGTCAGGTTGGAGGAGGTGAGACGATCTCCCGGGAGTATTTTGGCAGATAGGTCTCAGATGAGTGCTTCAGGTCTCGACTGCACTCAATGCGGTCAATAAGCTACATGTGCACTCTTCTACATACGTTTGAACTAGGGTCTACTCTTGGTAGTTTCAGCTGAACCTATGATGAGATGTTCTTTAATAAACGAAAATAAAGATGCATAACTCAGAGGAAGGTGTATTAAAGCAATATTCAGTGTTTGTTGCAAAGAAGGCTGTCCCGTCAGCATTTATTGTAACATACTAAAGCACATGTAAAGTACTTGATTACAATTTTAACTGTAGTGTGTTATTTAATATTACATTTATTAAATGTAATAAATAGCAGCTTCATTTTTACAAATACATGACATACAAGATTTAATAAAATTGATTAAAGTATAGACCCCTTAAAAGTTTGTAAACATTGCAACGTTTCCTGGTGGGCGGGGCTTAGCTGGAGGCAAAAAGAGACGGTGGACTCAATGTTGACAAGCGTGAGCTAGCATGTTTTAGGAGGGATTTATTAAACATATATGCAGAAGAAGGTTCAGAACTGTCCGAATATGTACAGTCACTGACTCTGCGGGACCGTGACAGCTATTTTTGTAAATTAACTTAAGTTTTGGATATTTCCTAGACAACATATGAATTACTTTCGGGTGGTTTGAGGAATTTTGTCAAGGTTTATTGTCTAATGTAACCTAACGCTGGGCTAACTATGATTATGGCTAGCAATGTGGATTATTTTAAGAGACCATTCAAAGCATGGCGCACACACATCTATCGCTGTATGTTTGTTTATCATTTAAGCTAGCTAGTGCGCTGAAAGTTGGTGACTTTTCACCTATAAAACAGAAACTTGCTGATTTGTACTAGATAAAACCAACACACCATGCATCGATTATTTTACCTGATATGAAGTGTGCACTGCAAACATGAGTATTATTTATGATCATCTCCGTCCAGTCTGTATGCCGTATTGCATTCAACCACAATTATCTTTTTGATTTCTGTGAAGGAATGTCTGCCGGGATCTGGTAAAACTTTAGTTTTGAACCAAAAGTCATGTTCCTTCTATTCTGGCAGCCAAAAACACAACAAGACGACATTTTAAAGTCAAAACCTCAAACTTTTAGCGCGCCCGCTATGAGTTCTTATTTATGTTTTGCCTCCAGCTAGAGCGGTGACGTCACAGTGACGTAGGCGATCAAGGGGTCTATTAAGTTTACCATGAATACCAGCACACTTTAACCATATTTCAAAGAAAATATTGTGAAATTATGAAATTACTTATAAATATGTACTTAAGTGGGTTTTAAAAAAGCACACTCTTAAGTTCAGCTTTTAACTACAATACATTTTCATTTAATTAACAACATGCAATTGAGTGTCTGAAAACATTACATTAAGTTCACACTTGAATATAATCTTTTATTTCCATAATAAGTTTAAAGTGTACTTAAGTGTACTTCTTTTTCTCAAGGGTCCTAAATGATTGAAAGACATTAAACGGTCACAGCTAAGGGACTTTTGGTTCAAATTAAAAGTATTGTTTGTTCCAGGGCAGAATAAAATAAAGGTTATTAAAGGTATCGTGGCTTGAGAAATAAAATTTGACTTGATCTTTTGACATACAAGAGGTTGTTGGACCATTAAAACATCCTGCAAGATTCATATCTTAAAACGTCGACATCATTATAAACAAAGCATTATTTAATCAAGCTCAAAAAACAGCTTCGTTCTGATATTGGTGATCTGTGGCATCACACAGACAAATATATTTGCATATGACTGCCTCCAGAGCAAGACATCAAATACACCATCGCAAAATAGGCCCCTGCCCACTGGCATTCAGTCACTTAAACGGACTGACGTTTTGCCTACACTGGATGTGAGCATCGCGTCATGTCACGTCACATCACATCACATCACATCAAAAGCAAATAGAACCCATTATAAGTCGCTGACACTGTCTACACTGGATACAGTACAGACGTGTGTTCAGGTTCTGACATACTCCACACACTTGAGTCTGTCGACAACAGGACAAATGGGAGAGCGAAAGAAAGTTTGCTTTGATGCGTCCAGTTTAAACAGCTCATTTGCATCTCTGTACAGACTTCAGAAGGATCCCAAGTGGATGGTTTATTTAAATGGCTTCCCAGATCGCGTTGTCAGCGAGGCACAGTGTAATGGAGAGTTCACAAAGAAACTATTTCCTATGCAATGATGTTAGCCAATCATAACAGTGGCCATTTACTGACAAGCCTTAAAGGAGCCACTCCTTAAAAACGGATCATTTCAGAATGAGGGTTGAAAATTTTTTTTTTTTTCTTTGTGCAAAAAAACAATACAATTCATCTTTTAGAAGACTATTATGAGGTTGAGTTTCTGATAATGTTCTGAATTCTGAATGTATAGTTGAAAACTGATTAAACTCACTTTTCTTCGCTATGTTTGCAACTAGTTTTAACCAGCTTGTCTCAAGGTGATTTTAGTGGATGTAAGAATTCAGTTCCTCCTCACACAAGTGTCAGAAACACAGGTGTAGTTCATCGCATAAACTGTGAACATGGTCCACTAATGTTTGACAAACTAAAAGTGTCCCAAGTAATTTGGTCATAATTATGAACAATATAACTATTGAGAGAATGAAAGGGAATTTGTGGTAATGCAATTAGGCTTTCCATTTAAAATACAGATCAAGTCATTCCCCAAGCAGCTGCACAGGAAAAAAGGGTGTTTTTCTTCTTATTGCTCTGGCTCTAAGCAGACTGTAATTACAATAAGGCTGTTAAAATTGTCTTATTGATTTGCATGAGGATTCTCTCTAAATGAGACTGCAATCACTCAGAAGAGAGCTACCTACGCATAAGAAAACAAACATAATTGTGTCTATACTTTCATCAGTTGTATGAATTCTATTTATCAAGGCAGTCACAGTTTTTCTATTGCTCCTAAGTAATCTTGATTTTGGCTGAGGATATACATGAATAACAAAATCATGATGTGTTATTTTTATTTTATTTATTTATTTATATTTATTTATTTATTTATTTATTTATTTATTTATTGGTGCAATTTTTAGTGATGAAGACTCACTGATCTTGTACAGGTATAATGATGCTGGTGACACAATGGCCCGTACATCACAGTGAGATTTTTTTTTTGTTTATTATTTTTTAAAGAAACGAATACTTTTAATCAGCAAGAATGTATTAAGTTGATCAAACATGACAGTAAAGTCTTACAAAATTCCAATTCCAAAAAATGATATATGAAATAAAAGCTGTTCTTTTGAACATTCTATTCATAAAATAATCCTTAAAAAAAAAAAAAAAAAAAAAAACACTGTTTTCAACATTGATACTTAAAGAAAATGTATTTTGAGCAGCAAATCAGCATATTAGAATGATTTCTGAAGAAATCAACTCAATCAAACACACCCCTCCCTTCATTGCTCCACCCCCAAAATGCACAAACATGCAATGCAAGAGTGGATGTCTCTTAATCATAGCTGAAGCAAAGCAAAATAGTCAGCATAGGCTCATTAGAAAAACGTACCTGTGTCAACATTTTTGCAAAACGCAAAATATGTTGCGTCATGCATGTTTCGTGACAGTTTCAAAGTGAAATGTCCAGTGAGTGGTGCTAAAAGCATGTTTAGTTTTTTTCCGGAACAAATAAATGTGAATATGGCAATGTTTTATTATGTTGGAGTTTGTACGTATCACCACAGTTGTGAACTGAAATGTCTGGTGAGTGGTGCTAAAAGCTTAAAGCAACACCATGGAACATTACCTCATAGTTCCCCTATGTGGTTGATAAGCACAATTGACCCTTTGCCGGGAGTTTGATTGACAAGCGATCTAACCAATCATAATGCCATTTTGTCCGACAAAGCAGTCAGGAGTTAGAAGATTAACCTCGGTGGACTTGAACTTGAAAAATGATGTGTATTTACGTCTTTACACGTTTGAAACAACATTCCTTCTCGTGTTCATTCATGTTTATTTGATGCTATAAATTAACTAGGAAGAGATGATTGGTTCACGAGCCACTTGAGCTGAGGTGATACAGCAATCTGTCATGACACATTAATGGGGGGTGGGTCTTTGCGAAGTGTCAATTGTCTGATACCAGTGTCGTAAATGCTGTTGCTGTATAAGCTTCACCATGGGCAGCGCAATACACGTGAATTTGTTGACTAAGCTCAAAAGTACAGGACATTTAAAAAAAATGTACATATAAGACTCACAAATCACCATCCGTTTTGCAACCCGTTGCCTCTTTCAGCTCACGCCACCGAGTGTAAGCCTGTCCGATATTGATTCGTGTCGTGCCCTCTTTGGTTTCTTTGATATTAGATTGTTTCGTCTTATAGGTAGCTGTTGGCTAACTCCACCCAGGCTACGAGTAAAATATGTGACATATGCCATAAAGCAGGTCGCACTCTTCCGCTGGCAGGGGATGGGTGGGGCGGGGCTGTGTGTACATAACATTATTGTGCAAGGAGCCACATGAAAACAAGCGTTTATTAATCCATAATCTGGCCCTGTAATCATAATTGTGTGTGAAAACAATTAAAAGTGCTTGCTGTTTTACTGCCTCTAGTGTTCATTTCTGCTATAAACTGCAGTGATATGTATGTATTGGTACATATTTTGGGTTTTGCAAAAATGTTGACAGGTATGTTTTTCCAATTAGCTGGAAAGCTTTTCTATGGAAGCCCCTTTCCGCCACTAAAAAAAAAAAAAAAAAAAAAAAAAAAGATGAATTGCGACTTTTTATCTCAGAATTCTGACTTTTTAACTCGCAATTGCGCATTTATATCAGAATTCTGAGATATAAAGTCGCAATTGCGAGTTATAAAGTCAGAATTCTGAGATATAAAGTCGCAATTGCGAGTTATAAAGTCAGAATTCTGAGATATAAAGTCGCAATAAAGTGCTGAGATATAAATTGCGTGATATAAAGTCAGAATTCTGAGATATAAAGAATTCTGAGATATCGCAATTGCGTGATATAAAGTCAGAATTTATAAAGCAATTCGTGATAAAAAGTCAGAATTCTGAGATATAAAGTCGTAATTGATAAAGTCAGAATTCAGTCGATATAAAAAGTCAGAATTCTGAGATATAAAGTCGCAATTGCGTGATAAAAAGTCAGAATTCTGAGATATAAAGTCGCAATTGCGAGTTATAAAGTCAGAATTCTGAGATATAAAGTCGCAATTGTGAGTTATAAAGTCAGAATTCTGAGATATAAAGTCGCAATTGCGTGATATAAAGTCAGAATTCTGAGATATAAAGTCGCAATTGCGAGTTATAAAGCAGAGTTCTGAGATATAAAGTCGCAATTGCATATAAAGTCAGAATTCTGAGATATAAAGTCGCAATTGCGAGTTATAAAGTCAGAATTCTGAGATATAAAGTCGCAATTGCGAGTTATAAAGTCAGAATTCTGAGATATAAAATCGCAATTGCGAGTTATAAAGTCAGAATTCTGAGATATAAAGTCGCAATTGCGTGATAAAAAGTCAGAATTCTGAGATATAAAGTCGCAATTGCGAGTTATAAAGTCAGAATTCTGAGTATAAAGTCGCAATTGCGTGATAAAAAGTCAGAATTCTGAGATATAAAGTCAGAATTCTGAGATATAAAGTCCCAATTGCGAGTTATAAAGTCAGAAGTTCTGAGATATAAAGTCGCAATTGCGTGATATAAAGTCAGAATTCTGAGATAAAAAAGTCGCAATTGCGAGTTATAAAGTCAGAGTTCTGAGATATAAAGTCGCAATTGCGAGTTATAAAGTCAGAATTCTGAGATATAAAATCACAATTGCGAGTTATAAAGTCAGAGTTCTGAGATATAAAGTCGCAATTGTGAGTTATAAAGTCAGAATTCTGAGATATAAAGTCGCAATTGCGTGATATAAAGTCAGAATTCTGAGATATAAAGTCGCAATTGCGAGTTATAAAGTCAGAATTCTGAGATATAAAGTCGCAATTGCGAGTTATAAAGTCAGAATTCTGAGATATAAAGTCACAATTGCGTGATATAAAGTCAGAATTCTGAGATATAAAGTCACAATTGCGAGTTATAAAGTCAGAAGTTCTGAGATATAAAGTCGCAATTGCGTGATAAAAAGTCAGAATTCTGAGATATAAAGTCGCAATTGCGAGTTATAAAGTCAGAATTCTGAGATATAAAGTCGCAATTGCGTGATATAAAGTCAGAATTCTGAGATATAAAGTCGCAATTGCGAGTTATAAAGTCAGAGTTCTGAGATATAAAGTCGCAATTGCGAGTTATAAAGTCAGAATTCTGAGATATAAAGTCGCAATTGCGAGTTATAAAGTCAGAAGTTCTGAGATATAAAGTCGCAATTGCGTGATAAAAAGTCAGAATTCTGAGATATAAAGTCGCAATTGCGTGATATAAAGTCAGAATTCTGAGATATAAAGTCGCAATTGCGAGTTATAAAGTCAGAATTCTGAGATATAAAATCGCAATTGCGAGTTATAAAGTCAGAATTCTGAGATATAAAGTCGCAATTGCGTGATTTTTTTTTTTTTTTTTTTAGTGGCGGAAACGGGCTTCCATACTTTTCTAATATTAACGCGGGCCCTAAAGCACTTGTCTGGTCATAATCCTTCTTTTTCCAGTATTCCCCTGACCTTTTCCACTTTGTAATGTCTCTCCGCCATCTCTCTTTCTACAGTCTTTCTTCAAATCTCCCTCTTGTATGCTGTACGCCGCCTTCCGATTGTTGTGATGCTCATTCCGATCCATTTTCAACAGCGTTTCTCAGAAATCGCTTACTGCTCTTTTAATGTGTGTTTCCCCATGATATGAAGTGAGCAAGCATGTGTATGTGTGTCTGTGGACAGTGTGAGCAAACGCAAGGTGATTAAGACATCAGCTATAAAATTGCTGTCTGCAATATGTCTTATATTTCACAGGTGAATTAGCACAGAGCACAGCAGATTTAAAATACAGTTTAAGGATAATCACAGCCTGAAGAAAGCTACTGCTGGTAAACCAACACCAAAAAAATACTACAGGAAATCACATGCATGTTAAAATGAGCACAGTCGATTCCTATTCAAAAATTGCTGAAAGTGAAGAAGATAAAAAATCTAATAAATAAATAAATAAATTACCCTGATGTGAATGTTTAATCTATTGCCGAAACACCATATCATATAATTTATTTTAATTTATTCACTTTAATCAAATTCCACTGACCTAAATAGCCATGATATAAACCTGAATTGTGATGCATTGTTTTGTTTTTTTTTTACCCTCAGGCCTGACCAGAAGCATCAATAATCTGCAATGAAACAAAAGAGCTTTCTTTGCTTCAGCAGCACACTGAACAGTTTAGCTATCTTTTCAGGCATCTGCCGCAACCTGTTGGGCATAAATTCATATGAAGATGACTGATTTTCAGTTCAGTTTCACATAGAACACCCGTGGCACTAATGCTAATCATATTTTATTGATCTACCAGGCAATCTCATTATCTAATTATTCTAATGGGCCTCTAGCCATCAACAGCTGGCCACGCAAAGATGAAACTGACACTTTCTTTTATAGCTTTGGACAAATGAATAAGCCTCACTTTAACATTTTGGTGCCTGTATATTTTCAGAGATCCTAACTGTTATGTAATATATACCATGATTAAATTATATAATGTATACTGACCTATTTGAGCTATTAAAGTCTGTTAATTACTGCATATGTCATTGTTAAAAGGGTCCTATTATATTAAAGTTTTGATTTTTGAGGATTACTAGTATAGGTTTTCATGCTTGAGTGAAAAAAATAATAATAATAATAATAATTTTCAGTTATTTCACAATGTTGCAGCACCTTTTGTTCCAGTCTGTCAGTAACACAGTTTAGTTCTTGTTTCTATGAAGCCCTATTGGTCAGCTGGACCAGTGTGTTGTTGTGATTGGTCAACCACTTTGAGCATGTTTTGGAAATGTCACGCCCCTTTACCATAACCGTGAATTTCAACACACTACTAATGCAACTTGCATATGCCTTGGGGCGGGAACTATTTAAACAAGGAATATTGTGAAGTGTATGTTACCAGAAGAAAACTCAAGACTACAAGAGAGGTGTTTCAGGGAGTTCAGAAACAGTGCTTACTGATATAGAGAAACTCCATTTAGAGTGACTTTGTGCTTTGTAACTTTGCAGACCTCTTTTATTCTCAAACAGCAACACACTAAAGTATGTTAAAGGTAACCCCGGGTATTAAGACATGTATGGCTTAATATTTTACGTAAATGATGTCTCTTACTGAAGTAGGTAGTAGAAAACCCATGGGTTGCCTTTAAGAAATGTTTTTTGCTTCAGCATGAGAGTGCAAGCTCTTTGTCAAACTCTGAATTACATAATTGTTTATAATAGCTGTTTTTTAAGTCTGTTTAACAACTATATTGTATCAAATCGATGTACAGCTTTATGTGCGACGAGTATTTATTATCATGATACAGTATTTTCATTCCCCAGCATCTTGAACATTGCAAAATTGTTGTCTAATGATCATCTCAATCATGTAGGACACTGTGTCTTCTTAGAGCATCTGATTTTTCATTTATTGCAGACGTTTTGCTATTTATCCAAGTGGTTCCATCAGTACTAGAATAGCACAAATTCCAGGGCATTTAACAACATCATACAACTTGTCGTCAGAAGACTGTGGGAGTCACCTCCCATGGCCTTCAACGCCTCCTCTCAGACACTTGCAGCAGCTCCTGTCAACAGTACTCCCGCAGTTTTGTCTCAATTTACACAATAATTGCTACTCACATCATCAGGGAGGCAACTCCCACAGAGATTTGCAACTTCTGACGTTGGGGGTGTGATGAAGTTAAATGATGGTAAATATCCATCACTCCATAACCAATGGTGGCTGTAGAAAAAACAACAACTGATTTGAACATAATGTGTGTTCAAAATCACCCCCATACCCTAATTCACTATTCCCTACATTACTCCATTAATATAGTCCACCTTGAAGGAGTGAATAAGTGAAAGCCTGCGGTTTGAAAAAATGGGATGGATGAATGATTCAATTGAGGGCACCATCTTTCTGGTGAGACGTGAGAATTCATTCAGCACGACCCTCATGCTGCATTATGGGTATAGCTGTTGACTGTGGCTGCATCCAAACCTTAGGCAGCTGACTTGTTGCTTCACTGCCCTATCAGGCAATGACTTTTTAGGCAGCGTTTGCACATGAAGGTATATTCAGTGTTGAGGGCTGACCCAATACAAGTAACTTGAGTTGCATAATCAGATTACGTTTTCAAGTAACTAGTAAAGTATTGCATTACTTTTTTAATTTACAACAAAATATCTACAGTAAGTTACTTTTTCAAATAAGTAACAAACAAGTAACAGCTCTCCTGTCCCCATGTTGAGAGAAATAAAGTGCAGAGGTGTTGTGTGTGCTGTGTAAACATACACTCTAAAAACTGCTGGGTTAAAAACATCCCAAGCTGGGTAAAATATGGAAAAACCCAGCAGGTTGGGTTAAAAGGCACCTATTATGCCCTCTTTCACGTGATGGAATATAAGTCTCTGGTCTGGTCAAGTTTCAGCTTAAAATACCCCACAAATTTGCCCCTATTTGGGGGTGAGTAAAAACATGCCTTTTACTATATTACTATATTACTATATTACTATATTGCTGGCTAAAAAAATAAATCCAAAATTGGTTGAAAAAAATGGCTGGGTGAAAACAACCCAATCCCTGGTTATTGTAGTTCTAGACTAAATGTAAATATGCATTTACTCATCTCAATCTCAGAATTTTACACAAACCAGTAATAATTAACTATATTAAATTACACAAAGATGCTTTATGTATTTAATCTCACTGTATTAAGCCAATGTCTTTGCTGCTAACCTAATTCAACCATACCAATAAGCAAAAATTACTTATTCGTTTCACTTTTGGTTATGAAAGGGCCTTTACATTTGCCAAAAATATAACTTTTTATTGTTATTAAAAAACAAACAAGCAAGCCAAGCCCAGCTGAGAAAAAGTAACGCAAAAGTAATGTAACGCAAAAGTAACTAAGTAACACAACTAGTTACTTTTCTAGGGAGTAACGCAATATTGTGATGCATTACTTTTAAAAGTAACTTTCCCCAACGCTGGGTATCTTACGAAACAGAATTCTGAGGCAGAGTAACGGTTTAATGATCTACAGCAAAAAAGAGTGAGCTTTGGTGATAACTAAGCGAATATTTAATTATAAGTACAATAGTAGTAAGTAGTAATAGTAAGTACAATAGTAATTTCTCACTAGAAATTATGGGAAATGTTGGTCAAAAATGTACATTTACACACAAACTGACCTCCAACTGCAACTTTGAGATGCCATCTTTGTTTTTAGCTCAACTGTCACTGAATGGAAAGCAAATTGTAGGATATCAAATGCAGTGAATGCACACATTTATGCTGTCTTCAAAAATCGATCAGATGAAGGGATCTCAGGAGACAGGATGTGAAGCCAACATTGAATTTGGATGTGCCTTGATGCCTTCCTACCTTGGAATGCATCCTCCGAAGGCAGCATTTTTAAGATTTTGGACACAGACATAGTTTTCTCTCACATTTATTGAAGATGCATTTCATATTGACATCAAAGAATATAAATATATTACATTTTACACATTTTGAGGAGTTGACTAAAAACTAGTAGACCTGGCTGTTTTAGATGAACCATATTCACCTTTAAAATAATACAATAAACACACAGCTGTTACTAACTAATAACCTTTTTTTTTTTTTTTCCCATATTAATTAATACAGTAGTCAACATTTGAAGTGGATCAAAACCTTTCATCAAAGTTGTCCTAAAACCTTCCTCTTAGGACAACTTAGTTCTTAGGACAACTTTGATGAACTTTTTTGATCCACTTCAAATGTTGACTACTATAGTACTGATACTACTAAGACTGTGTGGGTGTTAGCCCACCCGAAATTATCATTGTATATGTAATTAGTTAAGAAAATGCCATTTAAAATAAAATTGTTTTACTTCACAAAATACGTCCCATAACAGCCACCTATCCACCAGTTACATCCACGCCTATCCCGAACTCCATTTCCCAGAATCCTCCTGTTCCTCACACCTGTCTGCACTTCTCTCATCAGTCTTCCCACCATCCCTGGATTCCCTGCTCCTGTTCATTGTCATTAGCACTCCCTTTAAGTTGGACTCGCTCCCAGCACTCCCTGTCCGTTCTTATTGTTATGTTGTACATTTATTGAGATACTGATACTTGTGTTGTAGTTCATCTGTTCCTTGTTTATATTAAAGCCTATATTATTATTGTGGATTTCCATGCCTGCCTCGTTTCTACAGCACAGTGTGTAATACCACCTTATTTTGCATAGTAAAAGTAAGCTATTTTCTGCGAATATGCAAGACGCCGATCCATTAGCTGATATAGGTAAACTTAAGGTAACTTTTAAACTATAGGTAACCAGAACAATAACAAAGTGCAGTAGGAATAAATGGTAAAACGATTTGTGCTACAAATCGTTCGAGTTTATAATTACAACAATACCCGCCACCCCAGTAGATGGTGCTGTGGCGCTCGTGTAGAACATTTCCCAGATTGGCGTTCTGCCTGACGGTTCGTGGTTGTGAAAGACTTGACTTCATGTTTTCCACAGGTAAAAATGAATCTAACTGAAATATTCATTTGTTCTGACAAATAAACATTTCAGAATCTGTCATGAAATGTTAAAGTGAGTTGTTGATGGGCAGTGTGTTTAATGAAAGTATTTGAAAGGGTGGTTTAAATGCTAAAGTTTTAACATGTGAATCCATGTTAGAAACTTATAGTGTTTCAAAGTTTAACTTCTCAGAGTATCGTATGTTGTCTGTTCAGATGCTTTGTGTATATTCAGAAAATATGTTTCAGTATGTGTGTACATGAGTTAATTGTAAGTGCTTAGATGAAAATAAGGATTTAATTGAATAACTGACTACATATTACAGCCATCCAACCTCTCCCAGTGTTATGCCATCTCCCAGAAATTAGTTTTTGCAGGGTGGGATGTCTGTATATTATATAAAATATGTAAACTATAGCAAAAGAATGTAAATTACATCAGTGTTTGTCTTGCTGTAGGACAGTAATAAGACTTGTTAAAGTTGCCCTAGAATTGACATTTTACAAGATGTAATGTAAGTCTAAGGTGTCCCCAGAATGTGTTTGTGAAGTTTCAGCTCAAAATACCCCATAGATTTTTTATTATACCATGTTTTAACTGCCTATTATGGGGTGGAATTAAAAATGCTCTGATTTGAGGTGTGTACACCTTTAAATGCTCGTCCTCCCCGCCCCCAAGCTTGTGACTCCATTAAACATTGCATAAACAATACTGAAGTTCACAATATAACTCTCAAAATGGATCATTACAAACTGTTGGTGATGCAGCATATCAGATCACGTAAGTATGGCATGAATTTTGTGGATGTTTGCTAACATTTGATTCTGAATGAGTTTGATAGTGCTGCACGGCTAACGGGGCTAAAGCTACTGTACACACAATTGGAGAGACTCGATAAGAATGCAGATGTGTTTATGAATTATACAGATTACAAGCGCTTTCAGGTTAAAAATGAAAATAACGACATGGCTCTGGTCTCCGTGAATACAGTAAGAAACAATGTTAACTTTAACCACATTTAACAGTACATTAGCAACATGCTAACGAAACATTTGGAAAGACAATTTACAAATATCACTAAATATATCATGATATCATGGATCATGAACAGTTATTATGGATCCATCTGCCATTTTCACTATTGCTTGCATGCTTCACAATACCTGCAGAACGTATGATGATTCGGCTGTGCAGCTCCACAACGTTAATAATGCCTTGAACATGGGCTGGTATATGCAAAAGTTGGGGGCGTATATATTAATGACCCTGACTGTTGCGTCACAGTTGTTGTTATGTTGAGATTCGCCTATTTTTCCGTGGTGTTTTTCATGCATGAGATTTACATATGAAGGAGGACACAATGGTGTTTGAGGCTCATGGTATGCCATTTTCATGTAGAGAACTCTTATTATTCAACTATGCCAAGGTAAATTCAATTTTCAATTGTAGGGCACCTTTAAATAGTCAAATATCTTCAAAGGTGGGTTGTTTGAAGATATTTATCTATCATGTAAATGGAACAAAAACATATTGCATTGATGGGTTCCTTAAATATTTGCATCTTGTTTAACAGTAGCTACTACTTAACATCACAGAGTTAGAAAGTACATACTTAGAAAGTATGCAATTTTGGATGTAGCCTTTGTTACGGGATGCATTTCTGTACTGGGAAACTAACAACCTGACATCATGTTTATGAACAATTGAGATGTTCATATTACCCTACATATTTTTTCTTTTATCATTGTTTTATTTTTGGCCTTATTTATAGGACAGGAAATTATCAGGAGAAAAAGGGGGTAATGTGTGGAGTTATGACTCTCACCGCCCACACAAAACTGCTAGGCAGTGGCTCCTGCATGGTTTCTTTTCTCTCTTTTCAGTTCTCATTTCCAAGAAGTGCAACTTCTTTGTCCTGTGTATAAAGCCAAGTCAATGTTGACACTATATTAAATGTGAGACAAGCCTGTGAGGGATAGAGGTATAGCTAGTTAATACAGAATGTCATACTGTACTGTACTTGGGGGGCAATCATTCTATTGAAATAGGGTTGCGCAATATATCAAAATTATTGAAATATCGCAGATGTACATATCGTGATATGCATATTGCAATGGCTTTCAATAACTGGGGTCAAGAACAAAAGACAGAGAAAATCACTCACTGCTCTTGACTGAATAACTTTTGTAGCTTTAATAAGAATTAGTTTATATTTAATTCATAGAGTGAGTTTTATTTTTACATTTGATTATTCAGTTTCTGTTGTTAAATAAACCTAATGTAAGCCTTATCTGAAACCCTAAACCCCCTGGTTTACACTGATGTTAAAATGACACTTCTTATGCTACCATAAAACACTGTTCTCTTTCAGAAGTTGTAGGGATGCTTTCTTCTGACAAAAAGAATGTGAAACATGTATGTTTGTTATATAATTTTAAATATATTTTAAAAGTTTATTAAGCATTATCGTATTGAATATTGCATTATGAGTTATCTCATTATTATCGCATATCACATTTTTTTTCTTCAATATCGTGCAGCCCTATATTGAAACATCAAAACATGAGTTCACCTAGGACAGTATAACATATTGAACAAACTATTGGTCTCTCATGGCCTCATTTGTGTTCACGTCAAATAAAATATGGCATCTACTCCGGCTAATGACAGCCAATTACTTTGCATCTATTTTAGTTGTCAGTGTATCTGTTTACATAAGCAAAAACAGAACGATCAATAGAAAAAAAGCTAAATGTGTGTGTGCTCAACACACTCACAGTTGTTAGAAGCAGTATATTGATTGTTCAAGGATGAAAATGTGGTGATAACAAATGGTGGTTTCATTTGCTAGGTTAGGTACAATAACATGAACTAATAATGAGGAATGTTTCTACACTATTTGTTAATCTTAACGTCAATCTCAACATTTACTAATACACATTTAAGATAAAAAGTTAACATTAGTTAAGGCAGTGTGAATGAACATGAACATTTTTAGTAACTTAAATTTACAAAGGTTAATAATTATTTCTCCATGTTAGTTAATGTAGGGTAAAACAGGGCTAAAGGCACACCTTAAGAAAAATTTGCTTTTCACTACTCTCAAAGTGTATGATTGCAGGAAAATATATATGTTTGTACTGAACATTGATGGAGCAACAGATTTTGTGTGAAAATAAATCATAAAAGTGGTTAATTTTGTTTAAAAATCTTATAAATGTATGAGGTGGTGAGGAGGGCCTTTTACCCCACACATGGGGCACACAGTATTCATTTCTGTTTATTTTGATAAATAAAATAATTCATTTTTGTTCAATAAATATACTGTCATTAAATATATTTTAAAAATACAAAACGAAATTACTTTAAAAAGTAAAGATTCTGAAAGCATTGGAGATCCCATAATATTTAATATAGATTTACAGTAGTAACAATAAATTATATTTTATTATATGATTGATTAATATAATATTTTTAAATATGATTGTTACATTATAAATATGGGTATTATCTCTAAGATGGATAACCAGTTTGATATATGATATTTGCCATCTGAATCTAACCATGTCATATCAACAAATGGAAAAGTCAGCTATTCATTATCATGTTAACTATTGTGCCTTTTGCCCCAACAGCCGGGGCGCTTTTTACCCCAAATACCATACTTTTACATATTCTTCCGTTATGGAAAAACTGTTGCTTAAATTACTATGAACAAAACTGAAAATCATTAAGAAGACCTTTGTCTGAAAATACAAACATTAATTTAATCGATTCTCATTTGCTACATTTGCTACATTTTAAAAAACATTAAATATTAGATCAAACTACCTCAGAATCAACTTTGCGTTGCTGTCCACGATCGTGTCAAGGATCAGACAAATTTGCACGTGCATTTTTGAAAAGCGAATGTTTAGGAAAGTGCTGTGGCAAGTTTTTGTGCCATCTAGTGGTTTAGAGGAAAATAAAATCAAAGACGCCTTTTGCCCCATTGTACCCTATTAAAGCAGAACTAAGTAACTTTTATACCTTCATAAATACTTTTCTAAGTCCTTACGATGGTTAATTGACTTGTAGTGGTGTGTTTGAGGCGTGCACTAACCCCCTCTGGCATGTCTAAGCCAGAAAACAACACTTGCAAGTTGAGCTGTGCCGACCCGACACAATCTCGCCTCATGTTCGCGTTCACACGAGAGTGACAAAATGCTTTACGGTAATTCAAAAACAATGTTTATATTATGACTTTATAAGACCCACCACCATCGAGATTTCTTGTACTGTATTTGAAAAACTACTGCGCTGGTGAGCGTTGTAGTCGTTGTAGTCCAGAGCTGCGCTGTGTGATTCACCGAAGGAACCTGTAGGGAGAGCTTCGCAAATCTTACTGAGTTCCGCTTTAATGTTAATAAATGAGTCCCTATTGTAAAGTGTTACCTTGATGGTTAATGTTGTGAATATCTTATGCAATTCCTTATGTCTAGGTTATATATGTTTTAGACAGGTATGGAGAGCACATTTATAGCAAGCAATGATTTAATTCCTTTAGTTTACTTGTTTTCCCAGAATAATTAGTGAGGCAACCATTAGGGAAATTAAGGATAAATTTGCTCTTCGCTGTAGTCTTCAGTTAATGACATGATTCCTAACTTTATTGCTCTGACGCTGTGAAAATAAACAAGGTCCCTGCGGTTGGAAAATCCATCAGTCTTGAGCTCTTGACTGATGTAATCATTTCATAAAGCGCAATTATGTCTGTGATGGAGTGTAGGATTGGAGTCTGGGGAAATAAAGCCTCCTTAACAAACATTTCTGTGAGGATGAGAGGCTTATGAGATGAATTCATCACTCTCGCTGAGACCTTGACAGACACTGAAATATTTCTGTCATAGTGTGAGAGACAAGCCCACACGACCAAAGGTGAATCGAAATATGTCACTTCTTGACTAGAGGTAGAGGGCTGTGATAAACTAACCTACGTAGGCAGAGGTGCAGTTTGGTCCTTGAACACAAGGACAAGACCCCCGGGCCATAGTGTAATTGCAGTGCATTTGTTCATTGTTTACAACTGCTGATGCAGACTGCATTAGATCAGGAATATACAACGATGAGACACAACATTGACATCCTACGTAATATGTAGGGCTGCCCCCTATTAGTCGACGTCAACGTATAGGCTGCTTGCCTCACAGACATGAGAAATATATCTGTAGAAAGCTCAAAATGTCTATTTTTAAATGAACCAATTCAAATTCGAAAACAAATACTCTCTGATTATGTAATCCGTATGAAAGGTGCATTTTTCTATAGGCACGTTCACTATACTGTGGAGATGGCGAGGCAGCATCGTCAACTTCATCTTTGCAGTCGACACTAACTGAGAAAACGTCTCGGGTTACGCATGTAACCATGGTTCCCTGAGAACAGGGAACGAGACACTGCGTTTGACGCGCTATGGGGAAGACCTCCTCATGAACCGGTGTCTGAACACAATTGACCCTTCACAAAGACCCACCCCCCTTAGTTACTGTTGCTTTGTCTGACAGGCCATGGCGCTGTCACGCCACACACAGTGAAAAATACATTGCAGAGCAAAGAGGACACTGACAACACGTCAACAGACAAGACAAAGAAGGTATGATATTAAACAAAGTCCCAGCTTTCAAACTGTGTAGTTTTTTTTTTTTTTTTAAGAAATTCAAACAATAAAAAACGTTTTGTGGCTCTTTAATGTGTTGTGACCATGGTCGTGACCGATTGCTGTACCGCCTCAGCTCAAGAGGCTCGTAAACCTATCATCTCTTCCTACTAGTTCATTGATAGCATCAAATAACCATGAATGAACATGAGAAGGAATGTTGTTTCAAACGCGGAAAGACGTCAGTACACACCATTTTTCAAGTTTAAGTCCACCGAGGTTAATCTTCTAACTCCTGACTGCTTTGTCAGACAAAATGGCGGATTCAACGTTATGATTGGTTTGATCGCTTATCAATCAGACTCCTGGCGACGGGTCAATTATCAAATCACGACAATCCTATTGGCCGCCGACAGCCTATGATGTCATCATTGTGCGACCCGGAAGTATATAAGGAGTGCCTAGAGAAGCAGTCTGTACCTTATATTCTGAAGGGACTGTTCAGCAGGCAGCCCCGATGCATGGCAGGTAACGCAGTGTCTCGTTCCCTGTTCTCAGGGAACTATGGTTACATACGTAACCTGAGACGTTCCCTTTCGAAAGGGAACTCAACACTGTGTTTAACACGCTATGGGGAGCGATATACCCATGCCACCATGCTTGAGTGGAGTGCGTGCCAAAAAATGGCTAGACAAACGTCCGAACTAGCAGTTTCAACTGAAATACCAGAACCACTCCCCCTACAGGTCATAAATAGGCTGTAAGTGACAGCACTCCCTATGGCCAACAGCCCAAGCTATAAGCCTCAAAGAGGCCTTCCACAGAAGGCCTACCAAGGCCACTCAAAGGCTTCTGCAACCAAGCTTCTTTTCAAAGAAAAGAGGGTAAATGTAGCCAGGGGGCCAGAGGGAACCCTAGCCAGTCACTTGTCAGCAACCTGTCTGATCACAGAGTTTACATTCACATTCTTCAGAGAAGATATTCAGTAAGAGGGACTGCAAAGAGGCAGTAACCAATCCTGGAGAGCAGAACTTAGCTTAGCACTTTTTACCCTTACCAGTGAGGGGAGTAAAACTCTGCTCAATCCTATGATCTACTCTGTGCTTTATTTGCACTGAGGAGGCTGTGCACTCTAAAGGGACCCAAACAAGAGGAGTACAACCAGCCTAGGGACCGGTCTTCAACAGGGAGGCCTCAAAGAGGCCTTCAACCACTGACCAGACTTGGCGAGCTAAGTACTTTGCAGAACAAGCATCTAGACGAGGGGAGTACTGGGCTCAACCTAACAGGTAGACCATACTGTAGGCACAAAATCATGGAGGCTCCCAGAGAGCCTGCAACATGAACTAATTCTACACAATGTAGAATATATCACAGCAGCCTTGCAAAGGCCAGCCATGTGAAAACTACATGCTTAATCTGCTAAAGACACCCAGATGTGGGGGATTCACTTACAGGGCGTGTGAAGGCCACACACCTAAAAGCAACTCAATTGCTGATAATGCAAGATCCCACAAAACATGGGAACTCGTTCTGATTGAAACTGAGTTTAACTAGCAGATAAGACTGTAGAGTGCCCACATAACAGTCTACCTCAACACATTCCAAAAAGCAGTGTACTCACTAAAAACATGTTTACTCTTTAAATAAGAGGAGTACAAACTTACGCCATCATGCTCTGAGGGAGGTCCAAACAGGACCTGCAACTTCAGAATGGCATGGGCGTCAGCTAGTGGCAGTGTCTAAGCTCTAAGGGTGCCAAATCTGAGAACCAAACTATCCAGTGAGGTTAACTAGTTTAACTCAACATGAGCTTAATTTTCTCCACACATTCCTTCAGGCAATGTATTCAGTAAAAACACTTTTTACTCTTTTAGCAAGAGGAGTACAAACTTACGCCATCATGCTCTGAGGGAGGTTCAAACAGGACCTGCAACTTCAGAATGACATGGGCGTCAGCTAGTGGCAGTGTCTAAGCTCTAAGGGAGCCAAATCTGAGAACCAAACTATCCAGTGAGGTTAACTCAGGGGTAGGCAAGTTTGGTCCTAGAAAGCCGCTGTTCTACAGAGTTTAGCTCCAACCCTGAAAAAAAACCCTTCAGCTGCCTATAGCCTTAGTAATCCTGAAGAGCTTGATTAGCTTGTTCAGGTGTGTTTGATTAAGGTTGGAGCTGAACTCAGCAGGACAGCGGCTCTCTAGGACCAAACTTGCCTACCCCTGGGTTAACTAGTTTAACTCTACCTGAGCTTAATTTTATCCATACATTCCAACAGGCAATGTACTCAGTAAAAACACCATTAACCCTTAAAGTAAGGGGAGTACAAAGAATATTACGCTACCATGTTCTGAGGGAGGCCAAAAAACAGGCCTACTACCTCAAACAATCACAGGCATAAACCTGTGGGAGTGCTAGTTTCCAAGTGAGCAAACTCTAACTAAAACACCTACCAACAAGCCTTGTAATACAACAAGCTATTGTGCTCTGAAGGAGGCCCAAACTGAGTCTTCTACTTCAAACAACACGAGTGTCAACTTGTGGCAGTGTTCAAGCTCTAAGGGAGCCATATATGAAAACCAAACTATGTAGTGAGGTTAACTTTATTAAACTCAATACATTCCAACAGGCAATATACTCAGTAAAATAACTTTTTACCCTTTCAGCAAGGGGAGTTAAACTACGTCACCATAATCTTAAGGAGTCCAAAGTCAGGACTACTACTCCAGAACACACGGGTGCTAGCATGTGGCAGTATTAGAGTTTACTGAGCTCACATAATGTAGGGCAGGAATCAGAACTAAAGTGATAAAGTACAACAACCTTGAATAACAAGGGAGTACTATTAATCCAACCCTGAAAAATACAGGGTGGATACTTCACAACAGAAATTCTCACCAAAGACAGATACAATCTGTACAGAACCCTAGGGAATAGGAGCTTTCATAAAAAGCTACAACCATATCACTCAAACTTGAACATAGTTCAAGGGGTTCAGGGGAAAAACTGAAGTCAAAGTACCACTAGATAGTTCTGGGTGAGTGGGACCACAGCAGCAAAGTTTCTATTCACATAGTGAAAAAGGGGCCTACACCGCCTGAGACAACGGCACCAGGGAGACTTAGCAATAGTCTGCTATCTATTTTGCACCTACACCAAAGGGACAATGGGCCTTGGCCTGACAACTCTGATAAGAGGAGGCCAGAACTAGGAAAAACTATACTCACATAACAGGGGTAGTATAAAAAGAGCATAAAATGCTTCTAGCAGACCGCCTAAACCCTAGTTCTAGCCTAGGCCAGCTATAACTGTGGGCCTATAAGGCCAACACATAAGCATAGATCTGCTGGGGCTAAGAAACAACAGCCTCTACCAACGACTCTCAATTGAGAGTAGGCAAACTCTGAGAATACTATATTTCTACAATAAAGCTCAGAGGAGCAGAGCTGAGGTTTTTTACTACCCTTAATATATAGTTCCAGCCAACTTAATGGAACTTCAGGGCCCTTAAACCGCATCCTATACAGGAAACTGAGGTTTTTATAAATATAAAGAGACCTACCAAGCCAATTTCAGCAGGCCCAACTGATATGCTTACAAACAGACATTGTGTGTAAAGCAGCACCAGCCTGACCTGCTGCCGCGTATGGAGTGTTGGAGCCTGCCTATATCACAAGATAGTTGCACCCATCTCGTCAGTAGGAGGCATCCCATACTTACTCCATCAACACCAGCGAATTAACCTGCTGATGTTGATGAATGCGAGCTGAATACAAGTTCTTCCATGCCTTCTCGATCTCCGTATGACGATCAAGAAGGAATGGAAAGCTTATGGTGGCTGGAAGATTATGACCAAAAAGGAACCGTTCGTCGAACAATCCACAAGCGGTTTCTTTCTTAACCTGCACCAATGGCAGCTGCAGTCTTCCAGAGGTGCGTTCCATAATCTCAAACAGCTGTATATACGCGGGGGCAGGGTGGCTTTGAGGATTCAGGAGGCTCTCCATTTTCATCCTCATCAGCCATCTCCTGCTCTCTTGTTTGGCTGGAACAAGTAGAGCATTTGCTGCTGAATCTTATAATGTCAAAGACAACACATCATCATAATCCCGCAGCTCTCTCCGGTCAGCCATCGAAGGTCGCGGGGAATTTCACCCCTCTCAACTCTTCAACAAGCTCCAGGTGAGAACCCCATGATCTAGGCTCTACTCTGCCTCAGCAAGAGTAAGACCTGCATCATTAGGCGCAGCTGCTGGTCCTTCTCCTCTTGAGAAAAAGACCAGAAGAGAGTGGAGCGTTTTTACAAGTAAAACACACTCACAATAAAACAGATAGATCCCACAAGAACTGCCTGTATATGTTCTTTTGTTCTCATAAAAGTCAACGTTATAAGTTATGTTTGTGATCAGATTTTGTGAACACTATGGGACACAGATGCACACACGTCCTGAAACATTTGTCAGACATAATTTGTCTTACCTTAATACCGGGTTGATATCGCTTGCTTTCAAACAAAACAATCCCTGAAGATGAAAAAGATACTGACTGCTTCTCAAGGCGCTCCTTATATACTTCTGGGTCGTGCAATGATAATTCGCAATTAAAAAGTCTCAATTACAGTTTTTTTCAATTGCTAACAAGCGTTTACCAATACTTAAAATACTTTTTCTAAACTCTTAACACAGCAACACACATACATCACAATAATTAGCCAAATAGTTAATTTTCTGCCCAAAACCATATTTTGTTAAATAAACACAAACTCTGCATTTCAAAATGCTAAAAACCTTTTTCAACACATACTAACGCTATCAAAACACAGAAAACCTTATTCAAAATCGAGTCAGTCTGTCAAAACATAGCACCAGTTTTCTATCCAATATGAACATATAGTCAGTCATAGTGCAGTGACTGTCAAAATACTAACAGTTGATGGCATTATGAAAACTACATTACTTGTCATGTTTCAGTTCTACCTGCAGAAAATATGAAACCCATAGTTTTTAAAATTCGGTTTCCTTTTAATGCAGTAAAAGTATAATGCATGTAAGCCATTCTACATTTTTGTTTGAGTGTCGAATGTGTGCATTCTTGACAACAGAAGTGAGTCATTATTTTATAGAATGTGCAGTAGAAAGAAGAAGAAAGTAACAGAATTGCTCAGGGCAGCTACTGGTCAAATGAGTCCCCCTATGCAGAACTTCAGTGTCCCCTTTGGTTGAAATCTCTTTCTGGGGTTGGGTGTGTGGTGTTGATGTTGCCCCCATATAGGGTGGGATGGTGTCCCCTTGGTATAGTGCCCAATGTAGACCCAATACTTATTTTGTAAATATGGAACAGTGGTAGTGGAATCATTGTAGTAAAATCGTTGTAGTATAAAGCTTTTACTGAAATGAAAACAAGACATTGCTGACATTGATCAACAACAAATCCAACATACATGGTCTTTGGTTATTATGGAAGCTTTTTTTCCTCCACAGAATAAAAAAGCGTCGAAGGTTATTGTGACTTTTTATCAAAAATATTTTTTTATTTTGCAATTGTGAGTCTACGCCTCACAATCCTGACTTTTTTTCTCAGAATTGTGAGATATAATCTATGAATAGAGAGAAAAAAGTCAGAATTTGAGATAAAGTCACAATCTTTTTTTATTTTCTTTGCATGGCAGAAATGAGCTTTCATAGGTTCTACATGTGTAAGGGGGAAAACCATAGAGATGCACAATCCAGCACACATTCTTCCTCCTATCCTCTACCTCTTCTTCTCCTTTGTCCTGATCCAACTTCTCCTCTCCTCCTTCATCTATTCCTCTCCCTTACCCAGATATTATTTTCTCTCTGCTCCTCTGTGTTTTCTTCATACACACTGAACAAATCCGATTCAAAGAGTCCTATTTTACTGTGTGTCCATGTAATGAAAATAAATTCAACACCTGACTATGCCTCCAACTGAGATTGGAATCTGCTATTTCTAAATATTTAAGTGAGCTGCTAATTTAAAATGCTTATCAGTTCTTTCAGTATTTGTTTTATATTTATTTTCCAGTACTTTTCCAGTACTGCTGTTGTTGTAAGTTTTATCCTATATTTAAAGATTGGAACATTAGGTCTTCATTTCTGACTTGCTGTGTTTAAGCATTTGCAAATAAGATGAAAAAGATCCATGATTTTGGTATGGGGTAAACTTGCATGAAAAGAAAATGTAAGCATTTTAGAAACGTGTTAATTGACTGCATTTTGTGTGAAAACGACATGAATTGTGTTAATGTTATGGTCACAACAGACGGATGTTCTGCTAAATGTGTTTAGAGTTTTGAAAATGTGACTACAGATTGAACAAAAGTATGTTAGCAATTGAAAAAAAAAAAGTTTGTCTTGCAATTCTGACTTTATAACACAATTGAGACTTTATATCACACAATTCTAACTTTATAATTCGCAATTGCGAGTTTATATCATGCAATTCTGAGAAAAAAGTCAGAATTGTGAGTTAAGACACAATTACCCAATTAATTTCGAGAAAAATGTCATTAAATTTTGAGAAAAAAGTCGAAATAAAATGTTGAGAATAAACTCATTAAATTATGAGAAAAATCTCGTTAAATTTTGAGAAAAAAGTCGAGATAAAATGTTGAGAATAAACTCGTTAAATTACGTCACTAAATAAAGTCATTAAATTACGAGAAAAAAGTCGTTAAATTATGAGAACAAATTCGTAATTTAACGAATTTGTTCTCGTAATTTAACGACTTTTTTCTCATAATTTAATGACTTTATTCTCAACATTTTATTTAGACTTCTTTCTCGAAATTTAACGACATTTTTCTCATAATTTAACAAATATTTTCTCGTAATTTAACAACTTTATTTTTAACATTTTATCTTGACTTTTTTTTTTCGAAATTTAACGAGTTTTTTCTCGAAATTGAACAACTTTAATCTCGAGATGGTTTTATTTTTTTATTATTGCTTGGCCCTAATCCTCTTCCGTATAAATGAATGACAATATGGTTGTCAGTCCCAAAATTTGTGCTTAATACATCTGCGTTCATACAGTATTCAGTTTTTTTACGAGCTGCCATGGGTGCGAGGCTGCGAGACGCGTTGCTCAAACGTATTCTCTGCAACCAGTTACAAAGCATTTAATGCTGTTAGATGGTTATTTAAAATATCTAATGGATGAATTCGCACTTCGATTGGAATCATTTATTTAATTACGCTTTGTCAATCTGGTAAAACATCACGGTTTTATGGACACTGCCATGTTTGATACTGTCGCTATGGTTACCGTTATGGTTTATTAGAATTGTTAATGTGGTTGTGACTTTGGTTGTTTGATCATACAGTTGAATGAACATATTCAAGCAGTTACTTTAATCTCCTGAATGAACAAAACATTTAAGGATTCACACTTGTAAGCAATTGCTGCTGTAAATCTCAAAAAGTGACTGTGAACGCAACCATAGTAAATACCTTTCCTAATTAGGCCTAGACTGCATAAACCTTATCTTGATAAATAACATCATTAGGTAAAAGTTAATACATAGATTAGTTAGTTATTATTTATTGGTAAATTAACCAAAGGATTAATTAACTATTCAGAAATTAATCAATAGATCAATTCAATTGAAAATAATAATCGTTTGTTCCAGTTCTACAGTATGGCAAAGTTGAATTTTTAGCCTTTTTTTTTATTGATTTTCAGAAATCATTCTAATATGCTGATTCTGTGCTCAAGAGACATTATATTATCAGAGTTGAAAACAGTTGTGCTATTTAGTATTTGTTGTGGAACCTGTGAACCCGTGAAAGTTCAAAGGGAAAGCATTTAAGCATTTAAATATACATTTTGTCTTTACTGTCACTTGTGCTGAATAAAAATATTAATTAAAAAAAAAAAAAAAACTTTTGAACTGTAGTGTATCTAGATGTGCAGTGCAGTTACATGCACTTTTAGCATGTCAAAGATCCGATTCAGAGGTCGCCAATGTACCAATGCTTTACACTTCAATCAAAGTATGTCAGATAATGGGAGTCTGCTGCATTCTTCACAGCCTAATACTAAGAACCTGCCTGTAAGCTACGGATTGCATTCAACACTAATTACCTGATTTACATAATTCCTTTTGTGGATCAGGTGCTAAAACAATGCAGTCAGATGTGCATGCAAATAAACAATTCTATTAGCTGGCACAACTTATTCGTAGTGAATTTCCTCCTTAGGGTATATGGTGAACCTGTTTAAGTCTGATATAAAGTAAATGGTAGACTTCAGGAAGCCCATTGTGATTCGCATTGGATGGTGCTTTGAAATTACTAAAGTTAACCTGAACAAAACCTTTGACATCGAACATTGATGAGCTTTGTCTGGCTATCACCAGACCAAGCTCAATTTAAAATTGAACATTGGTCTGGGGAGTCTGCTATGTATTTTCTACTGCACAAGAGGCGTGATCAACGACCATTATTCACGCAATTGGATAGTCCTTCAACCAATTTGAAGAGCAACGCGAAAACTCCAGACCGGTTTAGTTTGTATTGGTTTGTAGCATTGATCAGCGGTTTGCAGAAGCAGCAATGGCATCGAGCGATTTTTGCAGGTTGTGCAAAAAAAAAAAAACATGAAAGTGATTGGTATTTACACCCACTCGAGCAATTTGTTTGCAAGTCGAGCAAGTCATTCAGCATCGTCGAGAGGTTAAAAGGTATTGGATTGACGGTCGTGCTTGGTTTCTCTATCGTCATCATGTTATACCCGCCAACAGCGAGCAAGGTGGATAAGCCAGTCTGTGATTGGTTCCCACAAAAGTGTAACAGAAGCAGTAGAAATGAATGTATGGGTTTCCAGACTGAGTTGCCGGGCGAAATCAAATCGCTGGCAGATCAGGCTGGGTTTACCCAGTCTGTGATGAGCTAATTTAATTAGTCAATAATGAAAATACAAACCTGTTCATATGGAAGGTAGCTGTAATCCTGTTAAAAGACCACAAAAACAACAGGGAAGAAACAAATAAGAGCCTCATAAAATTCCATCTAATCCATTGTAATAATAACAGAAGGAAAGATTTAATTAAATGTTTTGTAAATCATTACAATGTGATCCAGAATGACTACTGCCAGTCTATAATTTAGTGTTTAGCTAACATGTGATGAGTTTGTCTGCTTGCATTGGGTTACATGCGACATTGAAATTGTCTGTTGGTATTTCATTGTTTTTGGTGTTAAAGGGATAAGTTCACCCAAAACTGAAAATTCTGTCATTAATTATTTGCCCTCATGTCATTCCAAACCCATAAGACTTTTGTTCATCTTCGGAACACAAATGTTCCTTCATAGACTACTACGCAACTTGAGTCTCTTCAGAAAATTTGGATTAAACCACTCATTTCATATGGATTAGTTTTACGATTTCTTTATGAACTTTTTGAAGCCTCAAACTCGTAGTTGTGTAGCTGTCTATGGAGGGACAGAAAGCACTCAGATTTCATTAAAAAAAAAAAAGCTTCATTTGTGTTCCGAAGATGAACAAAAGTCTTATGGGTTTGGAATAACATGAGGGTGAGTAATTAATGACAGAATTTTCATTTTTTTGGGTGATCTAACCCTTTAGACTAACCCCCATATTGCTGATTATTGCATTGCATCATGCTGCTTGGTGATTAAATTTATTCAAATGAGAACATAATTATAAACTCTAGTATACTTATACTCTGCCATTCTTTTCAGCCTCAGATGTTGTGTATTAACCATGACGGTAAACAAATGAATGGAGATGGGCTATGGATACACTTCTGTGCCTTTTACAAGTGATCTTTAATAAGGTTTCCTCATATTAAATCAATAAGACAATAAGAACAGTGACATGACACTGATTCAATTTTTTTTTTTAATTTTTTTTTTTATTTTTAAATCTGCAATCCTCAATTATTCATTAAAAGAGACAATATTAAAGAGTAAAATATTCAGACATAGTTTGTCATATCTATAGGTTATGTACAAAGGTGTAAATAAAACTTGACATGTTCTACTGTTCATTAGGATGGAATTATCACATCATTTGCTAGCTCTTATTGAGGAGGACCTTTTCTGTATGTTAACAACCTAGGTAGATAAAAGAAATGGCATGCAGGAAGTTCAATATTAATTCCTCCTGTGGAGGTGGAAAGTACTGTAATTCTTTCATGGAGTACAAAGGGGTGAAAAATCCCCCACAAAGATATTCGAAATCAAAGATAATTTGATTTGATATTTGATTTGATCAAAAATCATGAAAATGTAAAATAAGTTAGAGAGGCATTATATCCTGAAATGTGTGATATTCCAAAATGATGATCAGTTTTATTTTAGATTTTTACATTTGTTATATGATGAAAACATGAAAATTATCAGTTTACAAATCATGCACTATGGTAAAAGTGTTCATAGAATAATATTGTGCAAGGAATCACATTAAATTACCGATAACGATAACTAGGTTTGACTGCACTGGCCATTTAATCAACCGATAAAAAACAAAAAACAAACTAAACATTCCAAGTAAAATAGTGCTAAGCTTTATTACAAAAGAAAAAGAATTAGGTGAAGTCATTATGCACATTAACAATGATTTAGGACAAATATTAGGCAAATTAATGGAAAACTATGTGAGTGGAGCTCTGTGGTGCGGCAGGATTTTGATTTGGGGGGTTCTTACCCCAGGTAGGGGGACCAACTTACCCAGTAGTGTCCATCTTACCCCTGTTTTAATATTTTACATTTTGTGCTATAACAACTAAATTATCAAATGTTTCTTTTTATTTCCTATAATAACGCATTTGCTAATGCATCATTATCCTGCATGTGCTAAACTTATATCTAAATATGTTTCAGTTTAAAAGTAAATCCACATTGTTTTTAGTTTTAGTGTTAGTGTCCTATTAGCCTGATGGCAAACATACTGCTGTTCTCTCTCTACTAATGCAAAATCTAGTCAACAAATTAATTTCTTTATAATGATATGAAAACATGTACTGTAGTGTACTGTGTCATTGTCTATGTTTTAAAGGGGACCTATTATGCCCCCTTTTACACAATGTAAAATAAGTCTGTGATGTCCCCAGAGTGTGTATGTGAAGTTTTAGCTTAAAATACCCCACAGATCATTTTTATAGCATGTTAAAAAGTGCCACTTTTTGGGGGTGAGCAAAAATGCACCATTTCAGTGTGTGCCCTTTAAATGCAAATGAGCTGCTGCGCTCTGCCTAAGAGGGCGGAGCTTCAAGAGCTCATTCTCCGGTGTCGGGAGTCTGTCAGGACGCACTATAATGTCAGAAATTGCGAATATATGCTGCATGGAGATAGAACAGTTTAGTTTACGGTTATAACTTTTATTGTCTTCTCATTTTTATCCACTATATTAGTACAAGCCTGTTTACCAATGAGTTTTATAAGGTTTATTGTACTTCACACAATAATGAAGCATCTTTTTTCACTCTAGAAAATCGCTGTAAGAAAATGCAGTGCAAGTGTGCATTAAAATATTATCCATAAAGTCTCTCTCTCTCTCTCTCTCCCTTGCATTATCATCAACATACACAGCGAATTACACAAACACTCGTTACAACTAACAGTAAACAAATATATAAAGACCTTATGCCTTTTTCGGGTGGTGCTAAATAAACTGGTAAACTTTATATCCGTAAATCAACTCTGAACTGTAATAAAGTGCTTTCACCTTCATTACTGCCATATCCAGTATCACTCTGGAGACTGTAAGCTGGATCACAAACAGTTTGCACTGATCTATCCTTGAGTAACACATTTTTAGCACAACCTCTTTTTTGTATTATCCCTTTGTATTAACATTTGTTCACAAAGCAGTCTGGTGTGAGATGATTCGCGCAGACAAAAACGAATTTCGGCAGAGTTGAGGGAGCATTTTCTTTGAAAACAAAATTAATCCACCTCGTCTTCAGCAGCTTAAATTTCGGGAGTAAATGGAGAGAGCTATGTGGATTAATCCATCCAGCTACAGGACACCTACAATGTTTGGGAGACGTTCTTATCAGTGCAGCAATGGCGGACTGTGTACAACTCGCTGTGAACTTGCTCAGGGCGGTGCTATGTTAAAACGGCAGTGTCTGTCAACATTGTGGGCGGGGCCTGTGGCTAATGTGACGTCACACTGCCGGGAATCTGCAAACGGCTTGTTCAGAGACACTGCTTATGATTTATGGGGATAAAAAAAAAAAAAAAAAAAGTGGTTGGATTTTTATCATTATAGGGTGGTTATGTACACACACTGCCAACACACATTTATATCCAAACACCATGCAAAAGTGAATTTTGCATAATGGTCCCCTTTAAACCGACATCTAAAGTGCCCCGCTCTGTGCAGCCCTCAGTGTCAAAACAAACTCCACGAGGCATCAGTGATTTTCGCCTCTAGAGGCCGCTCGCATACTGTAAAATGGCAGCAGACCCTTCTCAGCCGCTCCAACAACGGACGCTACCTGGAAAAAAAACTATTGGTCTGGATTTTGCCGATAATCGATTGTTCTAGCAATCAGTTATTATCAGGGCAGATTAATCTGCAAAACCAATCAATCGGTCGACCTCTAGATAAAATACTGTAAGTCTTTATTAAACAATGATCTGCCTATAATTTGTGTGAAATGGAAAAACAAGGGTGTTTTACTGCCACTATAGTGTTCATTTCAGCTGGAAACTTTAGGTTTTAGGTTTGTAACAAATTTGAGTTTTAGGGATCTTTATTAGATATACATACATCATTTTAAAAACAGTTAAATGTTAGATCAAATTACCTTTTTATTCTTACTCTGATGTCCTGAGGCATCCACTCTGAATTAGAGTTAAACTTTTGAAAATGTTCTGAGAGCAGTTTCTCAGTCGCACATTAAACTACATTAAACCACATTAAACCAAAAGCAGACACGATGACAATGCTTGCACTGGATGCTGTAGAAAAGAAATAAGTGATTATTTCCCCTCACCTTTTCACTGGGATGTATAACGTCATATCTGTCTAATCTCTACCTACCACTTTAACAGAGCTGCTGCTAAAATGACTTCTGCAGGACACCACTCAGTTGATCCAGCATAAAAGAGAGAATGTCTGAACTCAGACTGCGGTTGAGCCAGCAGGTTCTGAACTACATTCAGACTCCATGACTCCAGCGTTTGGACGTCATTTTAATGAAAAAACAGTAGCCTACAACATTTTCAGATTTTTGCTAAATATAAAGGGAGGATCATTGTCTGCCTAAGAGCAAAACATTGTACTAAAGTCACTTTTTACTTTTGTATAAAAAGTAATCACTTGCATAGTATTTTTATTTATCTGAACTTGTGACCGTTAAAGGGTTGGTTCACCCAAAAATGAAAATTATGTCATTAATTACTCACCCTCATGTTGTTCCACATCTATAAGACCTTCGTTCATCTTCAGAACACAAATTAAGATATTTTTCATAAAATCCGATGGCTCAGTGAGGCCTCCATTGCCAGCAAGATAGTTAACACTTTCAGATGCCCAGAAAGCTACTAAAGCTATATTTGAAACAGTTCATGTGACTCACGGATTCATCGGAATTTATCAAAAATATCTTAATTTGTGTTCCGAAGATGAACGAAGGTTTACGGGTGTGGAACGACATGACAGAATTTTCATTTTTGGGTGAACTAACCCTTTAACATATCTGCTAAATGTTTAAGGTCATCAAATCAGTATCTGTTGAAGGTTCCTTTAGATCACGGTTAAAAAGAAAGGAAGACTGGGCTTTTGCCATAGTCGGCCCCAGACTGTGGAATAGCCTACTGTTATCTATTATGTTAATCTCTAGAGAATATCTGTTTAAAGTAAAACTTAAAACTTACCTTTTAGAAAAGCTTATAGCATGTGAATCATTTTGAGCTTGTTTTCTCTGTATGTAATTTGTCTTTGTATGTTATTGTTTCGATTGATGTTTTTTAATATTGTTTTTAGTATTTTTTTGTACAGCACAATGGTCAGTGACTGTACTTTTATTGTTCTATATAAATAAACTAACTATAGTAATCACAACTGTAATCAATAATTTCTATTGTATTTAACTGTATTTAGTGGGGCCCAAAAGTCTAAAAGCTTTATAAAAATTAAATTTAAACCTGGAAATAAACAAAGAAAGAAAAAAATTATTTTGGAAAAAAAAATCATAATAGTAAAACAAAGAAACACTGATATAAAATGTAAAATTTTAAATATATAATTTATAAGCTGAATAGAGAAGTAGAAAATAGTCAAAGCTAGAAAAAAAGTTATACTTTTTTCTTTGCTTCCTTGTTTGATGCATTCTGAAAACTTGAATTACTGAAGGCACCATATAAAACACAATTTGCTTTTAGAGAGACTTTCGCAATTTCCATTTTCCAATTGCTACAAACAAATTCAAATGGGCACAATAAATGATAATGGCTACCAACCATCTCTACAAAGGATATTTTTTAAGCTAATGTGAATGCTTCTGGAACATTGACTTAACTCATGATGAATTCAATCGAATGCCTTACTCCCAGCAATACATTTTATTTTAAAAACCCTTAAAGCTGATGTTCTTATTTTGTCTCTGTTGTATTGACTTTCTCGTACCTGAGGTTAATGTGAAGAGACAATTATAAGGAAGCTATTCTTGATATCTGAATAAGAGGTGGATTTTTATGTGAAGACATGGGCACAGTAATTAGATGATATGATGTCAATAATCTTAAAATGGCAACATGCTTAATATATCAGCCTAGCATTATTTATGAGCATCTTTTTCATTTTCCTTTTTATCTAAAGCCACAGCTTTCACTAGGTCATGTTACTCTAAAAGTTCTGCAGGGAATCATGGAACTGTCTCTTTGACCTTGGTATTTATTTCAAACAGTTTTAAATCTGGATGAGTTGGACTCGTTCATTTTATAGACATTATAATTAGCATGCTCATTTCACATAAATATATAGACATTCTAAAATAATTAGCATGCTCATTTCACATGAATATAATGTCAATGCATATCTGGTTCCGCAATATTCTGTAAACATTCACTTTCTCTGAAGGAAGAATTTTGAACAGGTGTGAATGGAAGATATGTCATAATTTGAAGCATATAAAAGCATACAGAAACTGGCCAAGGACACATACAGCAAATAAAAATAAATAAATAAATAAATAAATAAAAACACCAGGGCAAGAAAAGAAGTTGTTAGGTCTCAAAAAGTGACCTGAATTGAATTCATCACCCAGACTCAGTCTTCAGACATTTTATAGAAGTCGTAGGGCAAATATCCTTCAAATGTTTATTGTAAATGGCTGCCATTCAGAGCCAGTTAACATATTACTTATAAAACAGGTTCAGGAAATAATAAAGTTTTAAAAGAAATGTGTTGACATAAAAGTTAAAAATTGTAACCTCACCAAACAGAATTGTTTGAGAAAGAAAGAAAAAAAAAGAAATGAAAACAG